>NC_000077.6:54971620-55171620 GCF_000001635.26 Mus musculus
CTGACAGAGTTTTTTGTATTCCAGGCTGGTTTTGAATTCTTGAATTCTCTGCATAGCCAAAATGACCTTCAACTCCTGGTCCTCCTGTCTTGACATCTTAAGTGCCGGGATTGCAAGTGTGTGAATCACCTGGCTCACCTGGTTTAGGTAGTGCTGGGATCCAGCCAAAGGCTTTATGAATGCTGAGCAAGTAGCCAGTGAACAGAGCCACACCCCCCAGCTCTGGAAGCACCCCTTTAATTGTTTATTCTGATGCAGGAGTCCCAGAAACCCGTGGTTGAAGTACCCTGATCTCCCATCTTTGTTCACTTTTTGTACTCGGGAAGTACCGTCTCAGATCAAGGTCAGAGACTGGATATATAAAGGAAAAACCAAAACTCAAAGTCATTTCGAGGAAACGGGGTATGTGTAATCCTGTCGGGATTTGAAAACTGGGATTCAGGGATGAGTTTTGCAAAGTGGTGCTTTCCAAGGAAACAGATACAAAGGGGGTGTGTTGAAAGATGTTTTCTTAAAGGAGGAGGATCCAAGAACAGATGTCGCAAGGCTGTGCTGTCAAAGGAAGTGGCTTCTTAGCCCATCAGGTCCAAGCAGAGAATCAGAGTGATTGATCTTCACCAATGTTCTCACTGGGCAGAAGGGCTGAGGCTCATGAAGGGGAAAGTGAGGACCCAGGGTGAGGCAGGGAGCTGTTGAGGAGGTAGCTGGGGCTCCTGTCCCTACTCCTTCCATTTTCTTTTCACCTGTGTAGTACTTTGATATCTTTGCCCCAGGTCCTTGGGGCACATTCCAAGGTCAAAGACTGAGACTAAATCTGTGTGCCGGGGACCTACACCTGCCAGATGTCAGGGGCTGCAGCCTGAGGGTGGCTGGGGTACATGGGAGAGGAAGGAGCAGTGCAATGAGGTGGCCTAACCTCAGAAAGGAAGCCTGGTGTCTGGGGAAATTCCCCAACGAGGTCGCATGTCTATGTAAATAACTAGCTCCCATAAGCCTGGACTTCAGAATGGGAGAGAGAGAGAGAGAGAGAGAGAGAGAGAGAGAGGAATCCTGGGAAAGTTGGAGAGGGTATAGGGCCCAGCTATCCCTAGGGGTCCAGCACCCTGCGAGGCTCTTCCGAAAGCTTCACCTCATTGTCTTTGTAGTATCTTCCCTGGGTAGAAGACTGGGGGCGGGGGGGGGGGGGGCGGGGGGGTGGTGGTGGTGAGACTCATTCAGGAAGCCTGTCCTTGCCTAAGCTAAAGTGTATCCTACTATACTTCCTTGGAGACCATGGGGAGGGTGGCCATGATGATAAGTATGACTATAGATTTGCTGCCACTGCTGACGAAGGTGACAGAGATGAGGTTCAGAGTCCGAGAAGGCTTAGCAGTTTCATTTTAGGTTTTCATCTCACTCACTGGGGAATTTTATCTTGGGAACAGCGGAGGCATGAGGCAGGTAGTGACCTTGACTCACCTTGGGCAAATCCCAGCATGTTCTATTTTATAGGCCCCGTGGGAGCTTTCAAAGACTAGTAGGCACTGTTAACCCTTCCTGGAACACTTCTGACATAGTGTCTACAATGGGAGCATCTTTCTGGTCTCTGTAAGTCTCTCACCTGAGGTCTTAAGCCTCCTTGGGAAAGGAGACCCTATCCAGGTCTTCATTCCTTTCTTGGGTTTGGGCCCACACACCACCTGGCTCCCCAGGGGGCTGGCCTGGGAGGACAGAGAGCAATCCCCAGCTATTGGGCACCGCAGGGAGCCTAAGTGTCTCTCCGTAGAACTTGCACACAATCAGGCAGATCCCCAGGACCAGGAGTTGTACATGGTTCACTAAGATGGTACAGCAAGGAAAGGGTGGATGATCGTGCCAGTGTGTGTGTGTGTGTGTGTGTGTGTGTGTGTGTGTGTATGTGTGTGTGTGTGTGTGAAACAACTTTGGAGGGCTGGGCTAGGTGTTTCCCATGTGGCCAGGGATGATGTACTTCTGGTGTGCTTGTGGGCCTAATCAATTCATTTTTTTTTTCTTTATGTGGTCAACAATGAGCTAAGCGTGCCAGTAGGTTCTGTCTTCTCATAGCCTGCGTGCTCAGAACAGCATGCATCTGACTCTGGCTCTCTTTGGTCTGTCCCTGGGCGGCATGGCTGGCAGTGACCTGGCTTTCTGTATGCCCTGTGAGGATTTGGATTTGGATATATATGAGAACGTGCGGGAATCGGAGTGTCCCTTTCCTCTTCCCCTGGGCTTTTGGTTTTCTGTTTTTTTGTTTTGTTTTTTTCCGGGCCCTCCCAGGTCAAAGTCCAGGGCTCTTTTGCTGGGTGCCAGGGAGGGGATTTTACTCTAGCTGGCAGCATCGCTGACAGATGGTGATAGCTGAGAGGAAGGGGTGGGACCATTCATGGGAGGAAATGCATGTGCTGGAAGCTCTGAGAACAGCTGGGCCTGGGGGAGGGGCCCACTGCCTGATAGTTGGGACTTGTCCTTACACAGGTTGTGGTATGACCTCTATGAGGACTCTAGCCTCATGCTCTGCCTTCAAAAGCCCCTCCTGCCCACCTCACCCACTCCCCCAAACCCTGGCCCACCTCTAGGTTCCAGGTAGAATGATTCCTGGCTTCCTGTCTCCATCCTTTCCTGAATTCATAGCAGGGTGTGTCTTTCTTCTCCTCACCCCTCCCTCTCATTTGCCTCCCACCTTCACTCCAAACCCCCACCCCCACCCCTTTTTGAGACTGGGTTTGCTGCTTCAGTTTCTTCCCATCTTACATGAGACAGAGGCTCTTGCTGAATATGGAACTCATAGATCCAGCCAGACCAGCCAACCAGCCCCAGGGATGCCCCAGTCTCCACCTCCAACCTTCACATTGCCACACCAGGCTTTTCTTTCGCTATGTCTGTCTGTCCACCTTCTGTCTGTCTGTCTGCCTGTCTTTTTTCTTTTCTTTTTTTTTTAGACAGGGTTTCTCTGTGTAGCCCTGGCTGTCCTGGAACTCACTCTGTAGAACAGGTTGGCCTCGAACTCAGAAATCTGCTTGTCTCTGCCTCCCGAGTGCTGGGATTAAAGGCATGCGCCACCATGCCCGGCTTCCTTTTTTCTTTTTTTAATGTGGGTGCCGGGGATCCAAACTCAGGTCCTCATGCTAGTGTGGCAAGCACTTGACTGACTGAAACATCTCTCCAATCCTGGACTCTGAACCCAGGTCTGCCTCCAACTTCCTGGGGATGGAACACAGGCATTTTGTGCATTCCAGGACAACATTCCAATCACTGAGCTATACTGCCAGTCTCTCTATAGTAATACTTTTTCTCCACTCAGCTCTCTGAGGGTGGGGCCCAGTGTAACACAGTGGTTCTCAACCTTCCTACTGCTATGATCCCTTAATGCAGTTCCTCATGTTATGGTGACACCTCCTCACCCACCATAAAATTATTATTATTTTTTAGAGTTATTTATTATTATATGTAAGTACACTGTAGCTGTCTTCAGACACACCAGAAGAGGGCATCAGATCTCATTACAGATGGTTGTGAGCCACCATGTGGTTTCTGGGATTTGAACTCAGGACCTTCAGAAGAACAGTCAGTGCTCTTAACTGCTGAGCTATCTCTCCAGCCCCATAAAATTATTTTTATGTTGCTACTTCATAACTGTAATTTTGCTATTGTTATGAATCTGAATTGTAATAGTTTTGTAATCTGAATTGTAATATTTTTGGAGATAAGAGGTTTGTCAAAGGGGTCTCGAACCACAAGTTGAGAAGCACTGGCGTAGGGAGGAACTCAGTAGACACCAGGAGCTGTTGAGGCTCCCTCTGAGCACTGTCAATTATTAGCAGTGAGGAGCTGATGTCGTGGAGTTGGTGTTCTGGCATGGACAGTACTCCTGGAGATGTTCACACATTGCTTTAACTACATACACCTTCGCTGCCACCCTTCCCTGAGAGAAGGAAAACACAGCATAGGAAGGTCAATGAATTTGCTCTTGCTAATGGTTGACTGGGACTTGAACCCACGCCTGCAGCCCAAGATGGAAGCTGTGGTATAGCTAGAATTTCCCTGTAGCCTCCCTCCATGTGAAATGAGGAAGTCTTCTCCAGAAGTCCTGCTATGATGCAGTCTTCAGGCAAGCCATCCTACCAATCAGAACCTTATTTCAGTTGTCTTACTGTATGCAATAGGTGAGTCCTGCAAAGAAAGCAATGGCGGCTCAGGTAAAGATTCTCCAGCAGGACTTGTTGTGGCTTCAATTCTGGCCCCAACTGGGCTGGGACAAGAAAACATCAAGAATTCCAAAGCAGCCAACAGCTACCTCACTGCTGTCTGTTAGCAGAAGTGTGAGCAGATACCGGACTCTGCTCTGGTCAGGGCAAGCCCCTTCCAAGCTGCCACTTCCTTCAGGTGTTTCCTTTTGGTCCCAAAGACCACAGCTTCTGCAAAAAACTTTCCTGAAGGGAGAATGTGTGGTCCAGGGATGTAGACATGTCAGTTGGTGCTTGCCTTGCAGGCATAAAGCTCTGGGTTCCAGCTCTAGCATGCCATAAACTGCATATGGTGGGACTCGCCTGTACTTGGGAGGCAGAGGCAGGAGGATGGGAAGTTCAAGGTCATTCTTAAGTTATGTACATAGAGTTTGAGGTTAGCCTGTGCTACATAAGACTCTGTTTTAAAAAACAAATGGGCTAGAGAGACAGCACGTATGGCTCTTGCAGAGGACCTGGATTTGGTTCTTCATACACAGTAACTTCAGCTCCAGGGGATCCAATGTCCTCTCTGGTCTCAGTAGGTACCAGGCATATATGTGATGCACACACAGACATGTAGGCACTCCCTCAACACATAAAATAAAAACAAGCAACAAAAAAGAGCAGTGAGGAATTAGAGGAGAGGTGACTCCAGCCTTGAAGCCCATCTCAAAGGGTGACCCAGATGCTTGAGGCTACAGGTGTGTAGGGTTCCCGTTCTAACTGCCGTGATGGCCAAGTATTTCCTTTCTGTACAAGTGATGGTCACCTCACCTGTCAGTCACTGAGGGAGGTGAGAATTTCTGAGGCCCTTCTGCACCTAGAACCTTAAAGCAATCCTCCCCATCTCCCACTTTGAGACAGGGGTGGTTTGAATGGTTGTCATTCTCCTTTAACTTAACTCCTATCAATTTTGTGTCTTGAACTTGGGTCCATGAGAGCAATCTCTAATGCTCTCATGGAGAGAATCAGGCGGAAGAGGCATTCATTGATGCCCTGTAAGGATTAGAACCATCACCGTTCATAGCTCTAGCACCTACCACACAGCAGGTATCAGTAAGTACATGCGAATGAATGAATGAATGAATGAATGAATGATGAATTGATGAACAAGCTGTTTCAGATTCATAATGGCTGACCCCTGTACAAAAAGAATCCAAGTATAGCTTGTGGGAGTTGGTGGTCCGCGCCTGCAATCCACCACTCAGAAGCAGAGGCAGGAGGATCGGTTATCTCTGTCTCCATACCAAGTTTGAGGTCAGCCTGGACTACATTGTGAGATCCAGACTCAGAAGGAAGGAAGGAAGGAAGGAAGGAAGGAAGGAAGGAAGGAAGGAGAGAAGGAAGGAGGGGAGGAAGGAGGGAAGGAAGAAGAGAAGGAAGGAGGGGAGGAAGGAGGGAAGGAAGAAGAGAAGGAAGGAGGGAAGCAAGGGAGAAAAGATATGGCTTGTTCTCCCAGCACAAGGATAACTCCCCCACCGCACCAGCCTTAAAGACTTTCCTTGAATCTAAGAAAAATCCTAACATTTCAGGCCCTCTGGGTCTGGAAGCAAACCCCCATTTCTGTCCCAATGACCTCAGCCTGTAAACTCTGAAATCCTCCCTCCCTCCTGTGAGCAATCAGTGAAGGGAGATTCACTTCATCTGGAGACAGAAGGGAAACCAAATGCAGAGGCGTCAGAAACGTGCCTCCCTCAATGTAAACAGGGGGCTTAGCTGTTTTCACTCCTGATCCCCATAGCTTTTGCTTGAGGCCTCCTCTCATCCATCATGTCCAACCCTTTGCTTTACAAATGGGGAAACTGAAGCTCAGTGAAGTCAGTGAATAACAGCTACAAGCCCCCCCCACCCCCCCCACCCCCAGTGAGGGAACGACCAGACCCAGGATCTCCCAACTGTCTCCATGGACAGCTTCTACCATAAATAAGTGCAATAATCTGGATGGGCCCACTGAGTGGGCGGGGCCACGCCCTCTGCCCATCGGACAGTCTCCCATCACAGGCCCTGGAAAATCTCAGATCCAAGTGCAGAGCAGCTCAACAGGAAGTCCAACTGTGTGTAGCTTATGGGAGTTGGTGGTCCATGCCTGCAATCCACCTCTCAGAAGCAGAGGCAGGAGGATCAGGCTATCTCCGTCTCCATACCAAGTGGCTGTGGGAAGATGGACGGAGGAGCTGCCATGGAGCCTCATGGCCCACCTCCACTTGCCTCTCCAGAAGACAATCTACTGTGCCCTTGAGGAGATCAGAGAAGTGCGGGGGTTGGTTATAATGGGGGTCCAGGCAACAAGGGTTGGGGAACCTGAGTCACAGAGAGGCTGGGACTTCCCAGGCTTGAGGCCGGTTCCCTAGAAGCAGGAGGAGGAGAAGACAGAACTCACTCACAAGCAGGTGAAACACGTAGCCTTAAAGGGAAATGTAGGTTGCACACAGAGGCTCCTGCTGCAAATGACTGCATGTTTCTGAGTTTTCTTGTGTGTGTGTGTTAGGGAGTAGTGAACATGTGTGGGGGCCTTGGGGTGTCATTCCCAAGGAGCCATCCCACTTATTTCTGAGGCAGGGTCTCACTGAACCCAGAACTCAGTGATTTAGCCTGTCTGACTGGCTACTAAGTCCCATGGATCTCCCTGTTGCCATCTTCCCAATACTGGGATTATAAATACATAGGTTCTTTTTGGGTTTTGTATGTTTGCTCTCACACAGGATCTTGCCATAGATCCCTGCCTGGTCTGGACTCAATATATAGACCAAGTTGGCCTTGAACTCGCAGAGATCTGCTTGCCTCCCTGCCTCCTTAGTGCGAGATTAAAGGGGTGTGTCACCATGCCTGGCCTGTATGGGTTTTGGAAATTAAACTCAGGTCCTCATGCTTATTCGGGACTTGCTTAAGTGACCATCTCCCTAGCCCTGTTTCTTCCCTTTTAAAAGAATGAATACGGTTCAAGGGGCTGAGATGCCCACTCAGTCTAGAAGGTCAGTGTTAGAAGGGGAGCCAAAGCTATTTTAGTGTCTTGTTTTGTAGATAACAAAACTGAGTCTAGAGAAGGGAAGGGGTGGGCCCAAGGTCTGAGGCCAAGGGTGTCATAGATACAAAATGAAACCTGGATGTGGAAATTCCTAGCTTGGTACTTTTATCAGATTGGACGGTGACAGCCGGGGATGATCACCCGTCAGTCAAATTAATCTGTCATCTCTATTATCCCAGAATGCTTGCCTGGCACCAGGCACCACAGCCCGCCCTTTAAAGCACACACATCACTCATTTCATAGACAGAGGTTTGGTATGTCTTGAGATGTGACAAAGCTCAAGTCAGGCAGGGTTATGTGGAGGGATGGAAACCAGGGCGGGCGGAGGAGTAGGTAGAAGGGGATCAGAGTTGAATGCAGTATATGGCCGTGGTTCACCAGCCCCTTAGCCATGAGCGGGAGGGATAACAGAAGGGACCGCCTGGGACCCTCAATGGCTAGAGAGTGCCCCAGCTGGATGGACAGTCCAACCCCACCCCTTGCGTCTTCCTTAGATCCTGAAGCTGGAGCAATGGCTTGGTCAGGTCACGGCGGCAGCTGGTGCAGTTGGCCACTGCTTGGTAGAGGGGGCCCTCTGAGGTCAGGAGCTTTAGTCCTCTCCGCCACACAGAGCAAGCAAAGCCTTCATGAAGTCTCCAGAGGTGTCACCCTGGCAAGGCAGAGAGAAAGCAGAGTGAGAAAGTAATCATTCCGATCTAAACATCCCAGCATCCTAGCAGCCATCGGCCTAGACATGACACTCGGCATCTCAGTCACCGACACAGCTGCTGTATCAAGGCTAGAGAGACCTCGCCAGACACACTTGTGACCCCCCAGGAGTCTGCCCTTGAGGGTCAGGCCCTGCTGAGCTGCTAGGCACCAGTGCTTCCTTTCCTTTGGGGGCAGTTAAGACCCCATCTGCCACCCCATATCCTCATGTGCAGCCAGCCCTGAGGCTTCCCACAGAAGTGCGTGAGACCTCCATCTTGCCCTAGGAAGCCAGGCATGTTCCTCGGCCCTTGGTGCCAACTGTTAAATGGCCACCATCAGGGAGAGAGCCACTGATCCAAGGCCCAGGTCAGCCGCAAAGCTGGTAAGCCATTACTTACTCTGACACATCACAAAGGTCTGTCTGCAGTCAAGCCGGGGAGCGAGACTCTCTCCAAGGGTGCATATCCCATTTAGAAGGAGCGTCTATTACTGGTCTCATGTAACCCAGGTTGGCCTCCAACTCACTAACTAGTCACAATGACCTTGACCGACCTCTACTTTTGATACCTGGTTACTTGGAAAATTCTGAGTTGGGAATTTAGCTCAGTGGTAGTATGCTATAGCTTCAATTCAGAGCTCTACTTAAAATGAGCAAACAGAAACTTTAAAAGAGGGGCTAGAGATGTGGCTCAGTTAGTAGGATGCTTGCCTACCAAGTGTGAAGCCCTGAGTTCGATTCCTAGCACTGCACAGACCAGGTACACACCTGTAACTCCAGCAAGAAGGAGGTGGAGACAGGATGGCAAGTTCAATGTCAGCTTGGGCTACACAATGAATTTAAGGCTAGCTTGGGCTTTGCAGTAAATTCAAGGCCAGACTAGGTCACTCTTAGTAACCCTGTCTCAAAATTAGAAATGTCTTTTTTTTTTCCTTTCTTGTTTTTGTTTTTGTTGTGTTTTGGCTTTTTGAGACAAGGTTTTTCTGTGTAGCCTGGCTATTCTGGAACTCACTCTGTAGACCAGGCTGGCCTCAAAAGACTGTCTCTGCCTCCCAAGTCTCTGGATGTACCATCACTGTCCAGCTAAATAAGAAATTTCTTCAGAATGGCTGGTGTTATGACTCCATGGTAGAATGAATACTTAGCATTTATTTCAGACTTCACTACCAATAAAAAAAAATTGACTTGTAGTCTTTAAAAAGGCCAGGTTTGTGCTGTGTAAACTAAATAGTATGGTTGGCACCACAGTTAGTGTTGGTAACCACCTCACACGGGACTGTAGACTACACTACAATAAAATGACAAAAAGTAAAAGCCAGGGGCTGGAGAGATGGCTTGGTAGTTAAGAACGATGGCTGTTATTGCAGAAGATGTATCTGGGTTCGATGGACAGAACTCAGGACCATCATACCAAGGTACTAGGGCAATCTGACTCCCTCCTTTGGCCTTCATGGGCACCAGACATGCATATATGCAAGCAAGCAAAACAACCATACACATAAAATAAAATTAAAAAGTAAAAACCAGGCAATTGTTTCCAAATAAGAAATCGTGAGGGGCTGGGTGGTGGTAGCACATGTCTTTAATCCCAGCACTTAAGAGGCAGAGGCAGTTTGAGGCCAGCCTGGTTTACAGAGTGAGTTACACAGAGAAACCCTGTCTCAAGAAACCAAAAACCAAGAAACCCAAAACACACAAACAAACAAATAAACCTACCTCAGAGATGAAAAAAAAAAACAACAAAAAAAAAAAAAACCAGGGGCTCACGAGAGGTGGCTAAGCAGTTACGAGCACTGGATGCTCTTGCAGAGGACCCAGGTTCGGTTCCCAGCACCCACATGGCAACTCACAACTGTCTGTAACTCCAGTTCCAGGGGATCTGCTACCTTCTTCGGAACTCTGTGAGTACCCGGCATGCACCAGACATTCATGTAGGCAAACACGCACATACATAAAATAACAGAGATATTTTCATAGCCAAGCCAATGAGGTAGGTCTCCCTTCATTCAACATGAGCAGGTGATCCCAGAGCCCACTGAGCAGCCCCTTTCCTACCTCAATGGCTTGGTGTAGAGACTTGTCATATTTCTCAATGAATTCCCTCCGGATGTTGAGCAGATCTATCTCACTCCGAGACACCATCACCCTGGTGAGGGTCTTCTCATCTGTGCCAGCACCCTGGTGGAGCCAAGGAGAGATACATGGAGCAGGAAGGGAGGGCAGAGCTAGGTCATGCTATGGCAGATGTCCACCTGCCTGTCCCTTCTGCCTTCCCAGACCAGACGGCCACTCCTTACTGTCTTCCACAGACAGTGCCAACCAAACTCCCTCGTGTGGAGGACTGGGCAGACATAAGCACAGATGACCTGTGTGGGCTGAGCAGGCCCTGCTAAAACTCATATCCAGCTGGCACCTCAGAATGTAACCTTAGAACAGAGTTTTTGCCTTGTGGTTTAGATGATGTAGCCTCCCCCCAATTTAATTCATGCATTGAAGGCTTGGTCCCTCCCCGGTGCAGTGTTCAGAGCTAGAGATTTGGGGAAGCAGATCTTAAGGTTTCTGACTTCTTCGATGGGCCAGTGCATTGATGAATATACAATCTGATGGCATTGCTAGGAAGTGGCGAAGGTGAAGGCCTAGCTGGAGGAAGTGAGGTGGGGTGTCAGTGGATGTACTCCGTGCCTTGTCCCTTCTTCCCTCTCTGCTCCAGGCTGTCTGGAAGGAAGTAGCATGCTCTGCCACGCCCGCCCTGCCACGACATTCTGCATCACCACAGGCTCAAGAAACAGATCAGGAGGCCGTGGACCGAAGGCTCCGAAACTATGAGCCCACATCCTTTCTTTCCTCTTTTAGGTTGATTTTTTTTTCCCATCCCAGATATTGTACCAAAGAGATGGAAAGTTAATTATTGCACCATTGTAATGTGTTAAAATGAAGTCATGTTAGATTAGGGCCCTAAACCCATCGGGTGGCTCTAAGGAGTGCAAGGGACAGAGGCACACATGTGAACATAAAGACAGAGGATGGGGGGCTGGTGAGGTGGCTCAGCTGTTAAGAGTACTGTCTGCTCTTCCAGAGGTCCTGAGTTCAATTCCCGGCAACCACATGGTGGCTCAGAACCATCTATAGGGGAAACTGATGCCCTCTTCAGGCAGGCAGTTGCAAATGCAGCAGAATACGCATACATTAAAAAAAAAAAAAAAAAGACAGAGGCTGGAGTGATGCAGCCAAACTGAAGACACACAAGGGGTTTCTGGCAGCTTCCGGGAGGCAGGAGAGGGGTAGCAGGAGAGGGATGGGAAGGAGCCAACCTTACCAATGCCTCGATTTTAGAACCATGAGAGATTACGTTTATGTCATTCAGTTTGTGGGAACTTGTTATACAAGTCCCAAAATACTAACACAGGATCTGGAATATGTGAGCACTAGGGCCCTCTCTCCTCTCCCTCCAGCTCTGTCACTTTCTACCTGTACACAGCATCTTGGGTACCAACAGCAATATTCTCTTAAGTTTTGGCAACTAGAAATCAATCATGATAGATATCCTGGGGATGGGGTGGGGGAGTGGGCATTAAAACACCCTTGACTGAGAAAGAAGACTACGTTTGGTCCAGAAGCAGGATGCTGATAAACAAGGTGGGGTAAAGAGCAGTCGGATGTCTCGTCTGGGGGAGGGTGCACATCTGTGCCTGTAGGTTTGGGAAAGGCAGTGCTGAGAAGCAGGTCAGGCGCCGTACCTTCATGGACTTGTACAGTTTATCAGCAAAGAAGAGAGGCTTGTTCTTGACACTCTGAACTGTAGGGGAGAAGAGAGAGAGGCAGGGCATCTGGTCAGAGGCTGTGTGCTCAGACCCTGGGCAGGGCTTTCTGTACTACAGCCACCAACCTTCCAACATACTTACTGCTACCAGCCTACTGGGTGGCTGCGGGTCACTGCTAACCGTCTGTCTTGGCAGTGCCACTTTACGACCCCCTCCACAAAGCTCCTTCCTTTTCTCCTCCCTCTGTCCACCTCTCTTTCTGTCTGAGAGCTGAATCTCTCCCGCGGTAAAGGAGCTTGTGGCTGACTGAGGTCAGCAGAATATTTAACTGGGGTTTAAGTCCTAAGGGATGCTGGATACAGGGCTGTCAATTTTGAGGGCATTCAGAGCGCAGGAGAAGATGGTTAAAGACTGAACTTTAGGGTCTAGAGAGATAGCTCAGTGGGTAAGAGCACTTATTGCTCTTCCAGAGGACCCAAGTTGGATTCCCAGCACTTGCTTTGGGCTGCTTACAACTGCCTATAGCTCTCTCTCTCTCTCTCTCTCTCTCTCTCTCTCTCTCTCTCACACACACACACACACACACACACACAAACAAAAAACCAGATTCTACTGTAGAGATTCAGATTCTAGAGACATTCTGAGCGGGGTGTGGTGTGTGTGAGTATGTAACAACTTCTGTGCCACTTGAGGACTGAGTAGAAAAGCCAGTGTTCATGTCCCACTACCGATATGCAGAAGCTGACACAGGTTCTGTGTTCTGCCCAGGGCATTTAGCATTCAAGTGACAGTTCCTGCTCAGCTCCTCTGCTTCCAATCACAATGCCTCACTGTAGGTGGTGAAGAGCTATTGTAAGCAACCCCTCCATTTATCTAATCTAAAACACTGTTCCTCCACGTTTTTTTTAGAATTCCTGAGATTCAAGATGCATTTTGCAGTTGATAGAGAATCTGAAAGCCTTCTATCGCCACCTGCTGGTAAGATCAGGTATCGACACGATGCAACAATATGCTTGTATGTATCCATATCTACACAGGGAGAAATGAGATCCAAAAGGGAAAGAGACCTTCTCAAACTCGAGACCTCCAGGCCACGAGGTAGCTTAGCAGGCTAAGGTCATTGACCTAAGAACCTAAGTTCAATTCCCAAGATCCACAGAGTAGAGAGAACCAACTCTCTAAAGTTTTCTGACTTCCACACACATGATATGGTGTGTGCATACCTGTACACATGTATTTATGTGTACACATACAACATAAATAATACAATGTAACAAAAAAATTAAAAAGCAAGAAGCTCAGAGACGAGGTCTCTGGGCTAAGGAGATAGCTCAGTGGCAGGCTGTGGTATGAGAGAATATGCCTAAGGCATGTCTAGTGTATACATGCAGGGTGTACCCTGTGAATGAACGCATCTTGCATGCTATGTATACGTGTCCTATGAGTCACATGTGTGCATATACAGTATGTCTCATGTGTGGTATATATGTACACAAACATACTCCAGTCCTGTGCAGCATTGCCCTTCTCTATGTCCTGGTCCTAACCCTGGGATGTTCAACCTGCCTCCATAGCCTTGAAGATGTCCTCAGGTTGTCCCCCCACAATCATGCCTTGGCGGGGGAGGTGATCTGAGGTAGTATTTAGCTCCCAGTATCAGCAGCAGAAGATGATGCTAAAGCCACATTCCTTTAGGGAAACTGCCCACATTCCCAGCAGTGCCCCAGTCCCTCCCCCGGGTGCCCGGTAATTACCGATGGCCACAAATGCGTCCTTGACATCCCCAGACATCTCCTTCTTGATGACATGCTCTATGTCATAGTTGGTCTTCTTGATGAACTCCTGGAAGACTGGTCAAGAGAATTGAGGGAGAGATGAACTCCACTGGGGAGGGTCACCTGACCTACCCCGTGAACCAGCCACAGTACATGCTGGGCACTGGGTAGGGCTCAGGTGACAGGCAGATTCTGGCCTTAGGGCTACTATAAGACTTGGAGCCGAGTAGGCCACACCAGTGCCTTTAAGTCTGGCCAGTAGCTCTAGCCCTTGGCAAGCTCTATTACCCCAGGCTGATGTGTAAAAGGAAATGCCCAGACCACCAGGGGGGCCTTGCTCTCTGGGTTCCCTCTTATTCCCTGACAGGATTGGATGGAACTTACTATATAATAATCAAAGTGACACCCAGTAGCCCCTTATGCCCTGCACAGACCGAGTACTTTATGTTTATTGTGAGTTTTGTATCCTAGCAACCATGTGAGGTACAACTAAAACCCCAATCCTTAGATAAGGGGATCAAGGCAGAAAGTCAGTCACCTGCTTAGCCACACAGCTGATAGGTAGGGGACTGGAATCGAGGCAATCCAGGGTTAAGCACAAAGCAGCCACGTGTTGAAAAGGACCGAGCAGGTACATGTGAGGCTACAAAGTCTCAGTGGGAAGGGACTTCAGGACTGGCACTGTACACCTCTGTGATGGGCTGGCCTACACCACCTCACCCCTCTCTGCTTTGTCCTGATGGATCATGGCAGCACACCTCAGAATCCTTAACCCTGCATGCTGATGAGGTGAAGCTAGCTAGCGATTCCTTATCCTAGGTGTGCCATCTGCCTTGCTAAGGAAGGGAAGGGAGCTGGCTGAGGAGAGGCCAGAGCTCTGGAGTCCCCCAACCCTCCACTACTGGAGTGAAGAGAAGGAATTAGGCACTTGGCTGGTCTGCTCTGCACAGAAGGTTGTAAGGCTCGGGTCATATTTGGGGCTCCCACTGCCACACTGGAAGGGGTAGAGGGTTCAACAGACTCACCTCTGCGCAGGTGGGGATAGCTACGGGTGCACAGGACGGTCATGAAGCGTGTCTCCAAGGAAGTTTTGTCTCCGCTGGGGGTGTCTGCTATTTCCTGCAGAGCCCGGTTGGGGCAAGGGTTTAGGGAAAGCCACGGGAAAGCCACAGTTAGCACCTACTGTCTCTGCTAAGGCTCAGGTTGCGGTGGGATCAATCACCCAAGGGCATTGAGGTTGGCCCCTTCTCCCCTCGGCCTGAGTACAGTGGTCATCCCATTTCCCTTTGAAGTCCTCAGGACCCCGGGGTGGGACTGGAGCTGGGTAGAGGGACTTGGTAATCCTATCCAGTCACCAGAGAATCTCTCTGGGGAGTATGGACATGTGTGTGAACAAGCAAAAATGTCCTAGCCGGTTTTCTCCAGTCCCAAGGGCACACCCGGTTTACTCTAGCACATTAAGGGTTCCAAAGGATCTCCTAGCCAGCTATGACCTTACTTAAATTCTCTCTAAAAAGCTCACTTTGGGCTTAAAAATAAAATTAAAATGATTTCGATTTAAAGGCAACGACCATAGCTGGTAATGATACAGCATAAATCAGGGTAGAGATGACCAGCTAAAGCTTAGGAAATATTTATTTGCCCCTGCCTGCCCCTTCTGAGACAGAGTCTCTCTCATGTAGTTCAGGCTGGCCTCAAACTCGATATGAAGCCGAGGATGGCCTTGAACTCCTGAACCTCCTGCCTCTGCTTGTCAAGTGCTGGATTATGATCATGCACTGCCACACCTGCCCGCCCTTAACCAACACAGTCCTTAAAAGGCCCTGAAGGGGAGAGAGAGAAGCTGTGGGGAAGCCCCCAATCACTGCCCCATCCTGTCCCACTCAGCCCAGCCCAGGCACAGCAAGACTTGACTTAGAAGCTGTTACCTCCCCGTGAAGGACAGAACACTCACCAAGATCTCAGCAGCCACCTGAGAGCGGGGAGGGGACAGAGGAGGGAGAGACGGGAGGCAAGAGTCAGAGCTCAGAGTGATTGGTTGGCTCAGATTGGCAGAAGTCCCAAGAGACCCCAGGGTCACAATGAAGAACTGGGAGGGATATCACCTTTTATAATCTCTGGGCTAGAATTCAGAGTGGAAGATAGGCCTGAAAATAATTAATTTTAAAATGTGGTTTTTCCAGAGGGGTAGTGATACTCTTCATACTCAGTAACTGAGGGTAGCCCGCAGGCCCTGGTTTGTCTGACAGTTGGAAGAAGGAAAACCGTCCCTCCACTGGCTACCGACCTGCCAGGAAAGGGGTCGGGCAGACAAGGATTCTCTGTAAAGAGTCAGCAGGACTCTGCCACTTTAGCTCCCCAGGTCACAGACAGAAAGGCAGGACAGCTGAGGCCTGGGCGGGGGGCAGGGGGCAGTTACAGGCACACAGCAGAGGTAGAGACTGCAAGCATTATCTTTAATAAGAACAGTGAACACTGTGGCCAGGACTTTTGTGAGCCAAAGTTGCTCTGACCCAGTGTCTGGGGATAAATTCGGCTAGTTTCTGTGTGACTTAGCCTTTCCCCAGTATCCTGCAACCATTATATTCTCCCGCATAAACCAAAATCCTAGATAGAATATATGTGCGAATGCATGTATGTATTTATTTTTTTGAGACAGGGTCTCACTATGTAGTCTTGGCTGTCCTGGAACTCACTATGTAGACCAGGTTGGCCTTAAACTTAGAGACCGGCCTGCCTCTGCCTCCCAAGTGCTGGGATTACAGGCGTGCACCACCACATCTGGCTTCTTCTTCTCTTTGGAGGCAAGGTCTCACAATGTAGCAGACCAGGTAGGCCTTAAATGCACAGCAATCCTCCTGCCTCAGCCTCTTAAGTGCTGGGATTATAGAAGGTGCCACTATGTTCAAGGTCCCACAAAGCTTTAAAAAAAGATTAAGGATGTTGGAAAGATAGTCCAGTAGATAAGGGCAGGAACTGCTCTGTCAGAGAACTTGAGTGTGGTTCTCAGCACCTGGTCAGATGGCTCACAAGTGCCCATTACTCTAGCTCCAGGGATGAGATGCCCTCTTCTGGCCACTGCTGGTACTGCACTCAAGTGCACACAGAATCACACACATTTAAAAAAAAAAAAAAGATCAGCCAGGCAGTGATGGCGTAGGCCTTTAATTCCAGCACTTGGGAGACAGAGGCAGGTGGACTTCTGAATTCAAGGCCAGCCTGGTCTACAGAGTGAGTTCCAGGACAGACAGGGCTACACAGAGAAACCCTGCCTTAAAAAACCAAAACCAAAACTAAAAAAAAAAACCAACCCCCAAAACCCAACAAACAAACAAACAAACAAACAAAACAAACAATACTCGGATGGGGAAAAAGTCAGAATAAGACCCTTGCTTGAATCCCATCGTCATAAAAACAAGCCTTATCTATATAATTTATGTAAGTACACATGTGCATATGTATTGTATATAGTAGTGCTTCTTTTATCTACACGAAAAATGCTCATATTCACCAGGAGGTTCATAAACAGACAATGTGGCTCTCAAGTGCCTACTTCTGAAGAGAGTGATCACGAGGCCAGAGTTAGGCAGCTCATTTACCCACCCTGGAATTTTACGATCATATTTACCATTGTAGAAATACTTAATTTTATTTTGATTCAAATGTCAAACAATAAAGGTCCTTTTCATAAGGCTTATTATGGGCTGGCCCAGGCTTTAAATTATTTCAGCCACCTAGTTGAATCATGGCAGCACTGTGCCATGGGAAATAAGCCAGCTACAAGCAGACAAGCCCCTAACGTGATGTTTACAGAGGGCGCAACTTCAGAGACAGAAAGCAGGCTAGTGCCTGTTATGGGTTAGAGGAAGAGGAAATGAGAATCACTAATTCATAGGCTCAGGGTTTCAGTTTTGTTGAAAGAAGAGTTTGGGGGTGGGGTGGGGTAGTGATGGCTGGGCAATGTGGACAAATCTGATGCCACTAAAGTGCACACTGAAGAGTGACTAATGCAGGCTGGAGAGATGGCTCAAGTTAGCAAAAGCACCTGCCGTAAAAACCTGCGGAGTTCGATCCCCAGAGCTCAGGCAGTGGCACACACGTATGTAGCCACAGCATTCCTACAGCCAGAGCTGGAGAAAGCTTGCAGGGCCAGGAGCAGAGCTGAGGCAGAAACAGGAGAGACGCTGCCGTGACAAGGTGGAAGGACAGAACTGACCCCTGACAGTTACCCTCTGACCTCACTGATCACTCCTCCCTCCTCCCTCCTCTCTTTCAGTAGGACCTTCTATAGAGTCCTGAAACTCACTATGCAAACCAGGTTGACCTTGAACTTGCATGGAGCCTCTTGCTTCTTTGCCTCTGCTGGGATCACAGGCATGGTTTGCTTTGCTGGTTTTAGTTTTTAACTGATATATATATATACAGTGATTAATACTGAGGGTAGATTTTTTATATATATAATATATACAGTGATTAATACTGAGGGTAGATTTTTTTAAATCTCTATTTTCTGAAATTTCTATGAAAGAATACATATTACTTATGAGACAAAAACTTGCTAGTTTCCATAAAATGAGCTGTATCAGGATCTGCTACTGAGCCTCTGTCAGTGCAGGCCTATGGTCCCTCCAGCCCTTCCACCCTGGTTCTCTCTCTCTCCTTCCCTTGCAAAGCAGTTGCTGGGCCAGGACCACCACTGCCCCTTTAGCATCCAAAGCAGACTAGGTACCAGGCAGTAGCATTCCCTAGAGGTGATGTCAGGGTTCAGGGTGGATGCTGGTGAATTCTAAGATCAACAGCCCTCCACTGCACCAAGGCGCTGCACAGGGATACTAAATAAACACCTTCTGGATGTGTGTGAGTAGAAATGTGGGCTCAGTAAATGATTACCCTATGGCTAGCTCCCACTAATGTACTCAGCTATAACTGGAAATACCCCACTGACTGGGACCCTGAAACTTCTGACAATGTATTCCAGAACAGGATTGGGCAATTGAACCACAGTTTCTTGAGCAAGGAGCTGTATGGGAGATGATGGTACTGGGTCCTGGAGGGTATTGTGTAAGCCAGACTGGAGAAGGGTGGACCTGAATGCCAATCAGAAACTCTCCCTGTGGGTGGGTTAAGGCTACTTTCCCCAGGAAAAACAATATAATACATAAAATAGCATTAATACAGGCTTAACACAGAACAACCTTCTAAACTATGTAACTAGGGTTTGAGAGTTGTTGGGGTTTTTTGGTTGTTCTTTTGGAGACAGAGTCTCAGGGAGTCGAGGCTAGGCTCCTGGTCTTCTTGCTTCGGCACCCGCAAATGCTGGGGTATGCCTAACTTTCCAATTTCAGTTTTGGGTACCCTAGGCACTGAAGAGCTTAGACACTGGTGTCTCAGGCCATGTCTGCTGGTGAAACTGGGGCTCAGCAGCTGCAATCCCAATTCTGAATTTTGTCAGTGCTTTTTCTAGAGACCAACTGCAACCCCAGGGTGCTAGCTTTACAGTTGGTGGCATCTGTGTCCATCTCCAGCACAGGGGGAGCCCTTGCATCGGGAGGAGACCCGGCTCAGGTCCATGGGGACCTCAGTGTGGCTCTGTAGCCACAGTGCAGGGAAAATGAGCTTGTTACCCAGCCTCTAAGTGCATTTCCAGGGAAACATAAGAAGCAGGACAGAAGCAGAGCAGCTAGGAGCCCTGGTGACCCCTCCCTGCCGCTAATCAGCAGTATCTAGTCAACACTGGACACAGGATACCTGGGACATCAACATTAGCGGCAGCACCAGCCTTCGGGAGCTTGCTAAATTGACCAGGTCACTCCATTTAACTCCCTTTGGTCCCAGGTTTGTTTTTTGTTTTTGTTTTTTTTTTTTTTTTCAGATACAAACCCCAGACTTTAGTTCTCAGGCCTCTTTCCCATGAGGATTCCAAACCCACTCTTTCTGGCTCAATTCTCCATAGGTCAGATTTGCTGTGTGCTTTAGAAATCAGCCACCCTCTCTGACTTCCATTTCTCATTCTAGGCTTTGAGGTTTGACCTGGGGGGATTCTGTGATGGGCTTAGAGCTCGAAGGATCCCACTATCCAAATGGGAAGCACCAGAGAGACCAGCTCTACTCTCCCAAACACATTCTGAAAACCCTCGAGGACTTGGTTTGTTTCCATAAGTGGAGATAGAGGAGGCTGATCTAAGCATCTGTCACTCAAACTAGCCACGTCCCAGGCAGGAGGCTGCCCCACCCAACAGCCAGTGCCTGGCAGGGACCTGCCAGCTGTCCAGTGCAGATGGGCAGGAGTCTCACCTGGGCATCTTCCTGGGCCTGGTCCCGGTTTTCTCCTCCTTCCTCTCGATTTCCCTGTCACAAGACCATGGAGAAATCAGTCCCCAAACACTCCTCCATGTGCACCCTTCGGTCACCCGTGGGTCTTGTTCAGTCACCTTCCCTCACCCCTTTCGTTTTTTGCAACACAGAAAAAATTCTGGAGTGGGCCACATGGTCCCTGGGTTATAGGAACTCAGTGACAACACAGGACAGGTCAGCTGTGTAGCTTCGTCCTGTATGAAGGAGACCTACAATATCACAATACTGGCCATCAGAAACGAATTTTCAAAGATGCAGCAAGCCAACTTTGAAAGAGGAACAACAGGCTGGCGGAGGCAGGAGGATGTCTGTGATTTCAAGGATAGTCTGGTCTACAGTGTGAGTTCCAGGACAGCCTGGTCTATATAGTGAGCTCCATGATAGTCAGAGCTACACAGACATGTCCTGTCTCAAACAAAACAAAACAAAACAAAAAAAAAAAAACAAAAACAAAAAACAAAAAACAAAAGAAAGGGGCCGGAGAGATGGCTTAGTGGTTAAGAGCACTGACTGCTCTTCCAAAGGTCCTGAGTTCAAATCCCAGCATCTGCATGGTGGTTCACAATCATCTGTAATGGGATCTGATGACCTCTTCTGGTATGCAAATGTACATGCAGGCAAAATACCCATATACATAAATAAATAAGTAAATCTTTTAAAAAACTTCTCTTAAAAAACAAAAACAAACAAAAAACAAAACAAAACAACAACAAAAACAAAAGTAACAACAGAGATTTGAGGTAAAACCCGAGGAGGTAAATGGGCAGGGGGAAGGGGGTCCTCTCTTGTATTATGTGTCTAAACAGGCTGGGCCATAGCACCATGAATCCACTCACTGTGGCCAGAGAAATGAGAATCCTTCTGAAGTGGCCAGATGTGTCTGAGCTCAAGGCATCCTCCAGGGACTTGTGATAATCTGAAAGGAAGAAGGATGTGAGTAGCTGCAGACTGGGAGGAAGTCAGAGTGAGAGTCACATCTGAGACAAGGCCACATTGGCAGGAGAGGTGGGGATGAAGGAGTTTGCATTCAGTTCTTGAGGGCATCCCACTTTCTGCTGATTTCAGGAGGCATCTGATCCCGGCACCAGCTCCCTCCCCTGCACCTTCTCACCCCTGCACCAGTTCCCTCCCCTGCACCTTCACACCTCTGCACCTCCTCACCCCTGCATCAGCTCTCTCCCTTGCACCTTCTTACCCCTGCACCAGTTCCCTCCCCTGCACCTTCACACCTCTGCACCTCCACACCCCTGCACCAGTTCCCTCCCCTGCACCTTCACACCTCTGCACCTCCACACCCCTGCATCAGCTCCCTCCCCTGCACCTCCTCACCCCTGCACCAGCTCCCTCCCCTGCACCTTCTCACCCCTGCACCAGTTCCCTCCCCTGCACCTTCACACCTCTGTACCTCCTCACCCCTGCATCAGCTCTCTCCCCTGCACCTTCTCATCCCTGCATCAGCTCTCTCCCCTGCACCTCCACACCCCTGCACCAGTTCCCTCCCCTGCACCTTCACACCTCTGCACCTCCATACCCCTGCACCAGCTCCCTCCCCTGCACCTTCACACCTCTGCACCTCCACACCCCTGCATTAGCTCCCTCCCCTGCACTTCCTCATCCCTGCACCAGTTCCCTCCCCTGCACCTCCTCACCCCTGCACCAGCTCCCCATCTCTCTCTCCTATTAATCACCCATTTACTTTGTTGCACCGTTGAGGATTGAACCCAGGACCTTGTGAATGCTAGACGGGGATCTAGAGCTACAGCCCAGCCCTCAACACCTTCTGAGGAGGAACCTCCCTGTCTTCCTTCTCTCTCTCCCATCCTTCCCACACACCAGCCACTATACACCAAAGTATATCTGGGACCTAAGTACCCCCACCTCACACACTTAGAACGCCTGTTGTCTCAAAGCTCTGAGAGAGGAAAACTGTCCCCAGCTCTGACCAGAGACCCTGGCTCTTCAGAATGAAAACTCAGGGCTACTTGATTAAAGCTTAAGAGTTTCAAGAGAACAGTAGAAAAGAAAACAACTAGGCAGGGAGGCTCTTCTGAGGCAGGCTCTGTACAACTGTTCAGACCCTGGCCCCATGAAGCCACCCTTCCTCTCATCAGCAGACTAAATGCTCTCTCTTCTGCCCAAATTCTATCTAAATTGTCTTCTACCACCAAAACTTTGTTCTCTTGGGGCAGTCAACTTCTCCTAGATGCAGGACTGGGTACACTAAGGGGCTCGTTAAAGCCTCATAGAAAGGCTAGGAGATAGCTCAGTCAGTAAGCGCTTGCCACACATGCATTTGGACCTGAGTTGGATCCTCAGACACACATTACAAAAACAAAATAGGACCTGGGCATAGTGGCGCACACCTTTAGTCTCAATGCTTGGGAGGCAGAGGTAGGTAGATCTCTAGATTTGAAGCCAGCCTGATCTACAAAGAGAAACACTGTCTCAAACCAAACCAAACCAACCAACCAAAAACAACAATAAATAACAAACAAACAAACAAACAACCCACCCCAAACCAAAAACTAAAACTAAAAATAAGACATGTGTGGTGCTGTACATTTGTAATCCTAGAGCTGATGAGGGGAGAAGAGATCACTGGGCAATCCCTAGGCCAGCAAAAGACCCCGTCTCCAAAAGCAAAATGGGGCCAACGAGGTAGCTCAACAGGTAAGGGTGCTTGCTGCCAAACATGATGACATTGGTTCGATTCCTGGAACCTACATGGTAGAAGGAACTGACTCCCACAAGCTGTCCTTTGACCTACATGCACATGGGCACACACACAAATTATAAAAAATAAAATAAGGACCGGCCACTCTCCCACACTCACCCTCCTTGTAGGCCTCGTTGATGGCCCGGATTTCAGCATTGGTCCGGGTGGCCAGGATTTCTATGAGAGTCTTTTCATCTGTGCCGGCTCCCTAGAAAGTCCACACAAAGGACATGTCAGCTGCAGTTCTGACCCTGAGTACCAGTATTCCCCTCATCGCATCCTCTAGTATGTACGCAGTACCTCCATAGCTTTCTTCAGCTGCTTAGCATCGTAATGGGCAGGTGGCATCATGAGCCCCAGAATCAGCCTTGCCAGGTCTCCCGAGATCTCTGACTTCAGGTCAGCCATTAAATCCTGCAAGGACAGAGCCACGGTCATACCAGTCTCACATCTACTCAGAACTTGCCGCCATCTGACTGTGGCCCCATCAAGCCATCTCTCACATATCTATCTCACTTACCGACCACAACTAACTGGGAGGGTTGGGGAGAGTAAGCCAAGGCTAGAACATTCTAAGATGCTATGACAAGGTGTGTGTGGAAGTCTCATTACCATGAAGACTCTGGTGCCCAAATGTACCGAGCCAGCAGTGACCAGCTGAGCTTCACTTGGGAGGTGTGACAACCTGAGACCCAGTCTAGGGAGGAAAGACCCTTACCCGGCCAAAGTGAGATTTGAAGGTCTGCCGGATCTGCTGCCGCTGGGCGTTGCTCCGGTGGGTGACGATGTCGATGATGGTGGCTTCATCAGTTCCTGGGTCACCAAAGCCACATGCCTTAGAGGAGGTTCTGTGGCTCATCTTCCTCCCCTCCCACATAGTTCCCAACAATCCTTATCAGGATAAAGGCCTGGGTTGGAGGCCATGGGCTCCTGACCCTGGTGGGCGCCTTGCCCCAAGCTACTTGCTTTCTTTTGTCATGCCATTGGTGGGGATAAAAGTGCAACCAGAAAGGTGGCAGGCACTGGGTGGTGAGCTCCAGGTTGGCAGCTGGGGTGGCAATCAATGGGTTGGGTGTCAGAGGCCCTGAGTTCTAGTCTTGGTTCTGGCAATGGTTGCCTATCTTGGGAAGGTTTCTTTTGCTTTTTGGGGCTCAGTTTCAGTCTCTAACATGAGTAGGATTGAGGAACTACTGAGAGATCCTCCCAACTCTGCTATCTCAGCACAATTAGTGACTATTTCCTTTGTCTTCCATTCCCTCTAAGCATAGCAGGTTGGCTGAAGGCACTGGAGCCCCACCCCCTGCCTTTCAGGTGAGTGCTACCAACCTCAGGTCTGACACAGGAACTAACTTTCCTTTCTTTCTTTTTCCTTTTTGCTTTCTCTCTCTTCTGAGATTGGGTTTCTTGTGCATCCCTGGCTGCCTTGGAACTCACTCTGTAGACCTGGCTGGCTTTTAACTCAGAGATCTGCCTGCCTCTGCTCCTCAGTGCTGGGATGAATGGTATGTGCCACCAATGCCTGGCGGGATCTAATTTTCAAAGCATTTGTCCCTGTAGTTTCACAGCTAGAGACCCAGAAGGAGCAAGACCCCTTGGGAGTTGTTGCTGGGCAAATGGGAGGAAGAAAGACAACAGAATCCAAACCCCATTCTCTTTCCCAACAAGGGCTTTCCAAGCATGGGCCCAGTTGGGTGCAGGCAGCTGACCACCATCATATAGTGGCTCTTTCCATTGTCAGCCTGGAGGAGCCAACCATCAGGGTACTGTCACCCCAGCAGGGAGCTCTTGGGTCCTCAGGTCAATGGACCTCATTTTACACACTGGAGTGAGACCCAGAGCTGATTAGAACTTGTCTAGAGTCATACTGAGTCAACACCCAAGACTTGATGACCAGTATTTTCTTCTGCACCAGGGTCCTGCTCAGAGGCTGGGAGACAGCTACCTTGGTGTTCAGGAAAGACTGCTGTCAAATTCATTGCAGACCCTCTTCTATCCTTCCCTCCCACCTGAGATGGAGGATGTTTCCACAGAGTCCTCCTTATCCTGCAGAGCCTCGTTGGAGGCTTCAACTCCCGCCTGGACCCCTTTACTGCCAAACCTTCCTGGCTGCAGCCCAGAGGCCTTTTCTGGTTCTTGTCACTCTTACCAATTCCCTTCATGGCTTTCCGCAGGGCCTTGGCATCAGCGTCAGGGTTGAAATCATTGGCTGCACACACAGTACCCTTCAGCTGTGAGGAGGAGAGAGAGGCTCAGCAGGTGAGCGGAGGCCCGTGGGGAGCCAGGTCCAGAGAGGAGCATGCAGAGTAAGTGGCAAGGGCTTTCCAGACTGAGGCCCAAGCTGGGCAGCCTGGGGAAGGAGGCACAGCAGACAAAGCCACCCAGGGCTGAGAGAGCAGAGAGTCGTGGGCCTGGGGACAGGTGAGTGCTGGGCAGGGAAGGGGCAGCTCCTGCAATCGGACTTGGCTCTGTCCCAGCTCCAGAGGCTGAACATTCCGTTGGGGCCTCTCAGCATCCTATTCACCCTGCCCCAGGGCCCCGATGCCTGATGTAGCCATGGCTCCCCATAACGAGGCCCAAAGACTCAGAAGCAGAAATGGTTTCCAGATTTTAGTCCTGACCCAATGACGTTCCTGCTGCTTTCCATATCTGCTATTTCTTTTTAATTTTGCTTAAGTGATTTTTGGGCTTTGCAGTTGTTTTATTCTGTTTGGAGACAGGGTCTCATTACGTCCCTCTGCCTGGCCTGGAACTCACTATGTAGGCCTCAAACTCAGAGATCTGCCTGCCTCTAGCTCCTTGAATGCTGGAACTAAAGTTCATCACCATGTCTGACCTTTGCTTAAACAGTTTTATTTAGAATAATTGGGGCGGGGGTGAGGGGGGAGTGTCTGACATGCTAAACAACACCTTCTGGATAGATCTATTTTGAAGTACGTTTAAATACTCATAAAAGGCAATTAAAAAAAAAAAAAAAGACAGGATCTCATGTAGCCTAGGCAACTTCAAACTAAACTACATATAAGTAAAGGCTGTCCTTGAACTCCTGACCCTTCTGCCACTCCCTGCTAAGTGCTGAGATTATAGGCATGTGCCATCATACTGTGTGATCTTTGTCTTTTTGTTTGTTTTTTCCTTAACACAGAGTTTTACTCTGTAGCCATGGTTAGCCTGAAACTCATTACATAGAACAGACTGGGCTCAAACTTATAGAGATCCACCTGACTCTGCCTCCTGAGTGCTGGGTTTAAAGGCATGCACCACCACACCTAGTCTTTTGTATATATGTATATCTCCTCTTATGCTAACAAGTCCCTGACATATAATAGACATTTAAGAAGTATTATCAAATTAATAAATAGGTGAAAATAATTTTTCAGTGGTCGCAATTAAACCAAAAATCTTGTGTTTGCTAGGCAAATGCTCTACTACTGAGCTATATCCCTAGTTTTATGATAAAAATAATTTTATACTTTATATACTATCACAAATTAGAAAAAAAATTATCCTATGTTATTAACAGATGCCAATTCATAAAAATGAATGTAATACTAGCCCCCACTTAAGTTAAAGGTCACCAAATTTAAGGTGCTACTGCTTGCCAAAGCCACGGCTCTCGGTGTAAAAGGGCAGGCGCCTCGTATAGCACAGATGTGGCACCAAGCCGCTTTCTCTTTACTTATCAGAAAGGCTGGTGGAACTGAAAAGCAGTAGGTTCTCTGTGAGCTTGGGTGTCACTTAACACTTGCGGAGGCACTTTCATCGGCCAAGCCAAGCTCATTCCTCAGATAACCCGAGGTCTCCCTCAGTGGCAGCATTTGCCTTCAAATTTAGGGAAGAGTAGAATAGAAGTTCAGCGTTCAAGAGCCTTTAGGCCACCAGGACTGCCATGTCTAACCCCCTCATTTGAAAGGTTCAGGCATAGAGGCCAGGAGGGAAGGTGAGGACCCAGCAGTATCTGGAGTAGTTTGCCAGGAGCCTGTGTGAAACCTTTTGTCCCGTCCAGTGTGGACCCCTGGGTGTGACAGTGCTCAGGAGTATACCCCCCGAAATCCTGCAGTAACAACAGTAGCAGGAGTGCCCTCTCTGCTCTCAGGATGCAAAGCCCAACTGCCAGGCCCAGGATGCAGAGGCCCTCGTGGAACCTCGGGGCTCACTGGAGGAAGCCTTGTTAGTGGAGAGCAGGCAGGATGCTCCCTGGGCTGTTAGGACGAACCAGCGCAGAGATCTGGAAACTTCAGATATAAGATGCCGCAGCTCGGGTTGGCCACCAGAGGGCAGCTAGGGGCCAACCAGCGTACAGTGGCAAGGTGCAAGCAGAAGGGGAAGCCAGTGATTAGGAGATCAAGCAGGAAGTGGGGAGGGTCTGACCTCGACTCGGGACACTGCACTAAGTTCCCACATCTGATAGGCCACCTGTGCTGCCTCCGGGAAGAACTGGCCAGCGGCACTGGAACAATGGAGGGGTTCGGGGAGAGGATGGGAGGGAATGTCATCATGGGCTACACCCCATACTTCTAGAACACTCTTATGCCAAATACACCACACACACACACACACACACACACACACACACACACACACACACACACACACACACACACACACTAACACAGACCTGTTTGGCTTTGTTTCTTCTGTAGCATGAGTTCATCCGAGGACTTTCTAGTGCCACGATTCTTCTGGCTTCCCCTAAGCTCCCTCTAACCTATGCATGCAGTGGGGCTTTCCCTAGCAGCCTTGTTGGTCCAGGACCAAGTAGGGCAGTCCTTCAACCTCTTCTTTGTTCATCACAGCAGGGTGACTCCTGTGCAAATCCCCTTCCAAATAAGCCAAGGGCAGGGCATGGCTGCTTCATCCCTTTACCTTTTTGCAAGGCACCAGGCCATGTGAGGGGCCAGTGTGTGTGGAGGGATTTCTGGCCTCTGTGGCAGTGAGCATAGTCAACAGGAAGCCCTTATGTCCCTTCCTTAACTGACTGTTGAACCCTGGAGAAGGGAGTCTAAGAACCCACCATGTCCTCGGTATAAATTTGGCTGTGTTATGGCACAGTCACCTAGTTTAATATTCCAGGAAGGGTCCCTGTAGCTCACCTGCCACCTCATCTCTTTGCCAGGCTCTCCACAGAACCCATGGCAGTCATAGGAAGAAGCCATAGGAAGTCACAGGCCAATCCTCATCCCTAGGCTTTCTTACAGGTGGGCTTCCCAGACCTGCTTCTCCTGGCTCCTTCCCCTGGCTCCTTCCCCTATCAGTTTTTGAAACAGGGTCTCACTACTCAGTCCTGGCTAGTCTGGAATTTGTTACATAGACCAGTCTGGACTCACAGAGATCTGTTTGGCTCTGGCGTGTGCCACCATGACCAGCTTAAGTCCCCTGAATTCTAATCCCCAGTCCAGACACCAGATCGACCTCCAAGTTCACAGAGCAGAGAGTTCCATATATAGTAGCCACACTTGTTCAGACACACGGTCCCCAAGACAGCAGAGACTGGAATACTGAGGGTCACTTTCCCTCATTTGTCATTCCAGCCTCAAAAGAGACCCAGGCTCATGCAATCCACCCATCCACTGGGACAGGCGCTGGAAGAGTCAGGCCGTCTTTCCATCCTGGGGCCTAGAAGTCACTTACTCATCATCTCCTCCACACAGCTTCAGCAGAGCCTTCTTGTATTCACCGGAAGTATCATTCTGGGGAAAGAGAGGAGAAAAGGTGACCTCAAACACAGCCGTGGCTCTTCTTGGACAAGAAGGGGAGGCAGAACACTTACACCAGCTCCCCCTTTTCTCCTGCCTGCAGTGGCTCAGGCCCCCAACAGTGTATGGCTGGTCACTATCCAGCAACCAGCTCTGGGAAAGACAGGAAGGAACAAGTCTCTGGCGTGTGTTGTTTGCCACCTTTCCTGTGGTAGAAATACTTCCCAGTGATAACAGCTGGCCGCCATGCTGACTTCACTAGACGTGGCATTCTGAGATGCTATTTCCCCATGGCCCTGACATTCCACTCTCCCAGGTATATATAGCACTTCCATGGGAACCATTTCCTGGAAGTAGAATTCCATAAACACACCCACGGGAAAATGCTCAAAATCAAACAAATATTTGACCAAGCCGTATGTTAATAGAGACGGCTTATCCCTCGACGCTTTGGAATGGACCTCAAAAGACAACGGCTGTGAGAAGTTCCCAGGTAAAGGCCCTGTGCAACAGCATCTTTGTTTATTCTAGATTTTCCCAAACTTTTTTCCCCATGGAATGTTCAGTGCATGATACCCATAAAAAAATCCTCTTTGGATATCATTCATGAGTACAAACTAAATTTTTTCCCCATTAGCTTATAAAATTATTACATCTGACAATCTCTTGGCAAGGCCTCACGGGATGGCTACCCCTGAGACGGCATTAGTCACCCAGCAGGCTCCAGGGTTTTCTAATGCTCATTTGTGTTCTTCAGTGAACTTCTCTGCAGATTGTGGATACCCACTGCCCTTGGGACAGCATCCTGGCCATTAACTCTAAGTACAAGCCCTACAGGATCCAGCCATGTCTTTTCTTTTACCTCCTCTCCTCACCTCCCAAGACAGCATTCTCTGTGTAGCTCTGATAGATAGACAAATGTAAATAAAGATCTATCTATCTATCTATCTTTCTATCTATCTATCTATCCATCCCTCCATCCATCTATACTTAAGAGTGTTTGTCTACATATATTTATACTTGCTATGTGGTTGCAGTGCCTAGGGAGGCCAGAAGAGGGCATTAGATTTTTCTAGATCTGGACTTAGAGATAGTGGTGAGCCCTCATATGGGTGCTGGGAACTGAACCTGGGTCCTCTGCTAGAACAACCGGTGCTGAGCCATCATTCCAGACTCCATGCCTTCCTTTGTCACCAGCTTGAACTTCCTTGAAAATGCACTATAGCAAGAACTCTTCTAATACCCAAGACCCACATGCTGCTGTGTAGAGGCTCCCAAGACCTGGGAAGGTGGTGGTGGGAGGTCTCTGCTCCCCATCCCTGCCACCCCTACCACCCCAAAGTCTGCTCACCTTGATCATGCTGTAGAGTGACTTCTCATACTTGGTCCGGAAGATCTCCCGGATGTCAAGCATATCCAGCTCGCTCCTGGAGACCATGATGCGGATCAGAGTGTTGTCTCGGGTCCCTAGGCCCTGGAAGACATGAAGGCATGAGGGACAGTGTTTGGAGTGAGGTTTCGTGGACAAGAGACACTAGCATGTGCAGAAGTAATATTTTCATAATAAAAAATTCAAGCTAGGAACAAAGAAGGCAGATGGTGGCCTTCACTTTGAAGATCTGTTGTGCCCTGTCTTGTAATACATGTCCTTCTCTTTGGTACATTGTTTCCATACTTGAATTCTCTAAGCAGTCCAACCTCACTATAGTACCCTAACACAGGAACATCTGCTCTCCCCAGGGGCAGCCGGAACCCCTGTATCGTTTGTAGCAAATGTTCATTTACTCTGATGTGCTATGGAAATGCCATAGGTCTCTGTGTCACATGAATGAACACCTGGGAGATGTCACCACCTCACCTAGAGGGAAGCCAGCTACCTGGTCACAACAATCACCCTTATGAATGTGGAAAGAATACTGATGGGTTGCCAAAGGGTCTTCTAAACGGCTCTGAGATGCAGAGAAATATTCTAGTTTATTTGATGCTTTAAAATTTGGCCAGTGGTGGCACATGCCTTTAACTCAGCCAGCAGGAGGCAGAGACAGGCAGATTGCTGAGTTGGAGACCAGCCTGGTCTTCAGAGTGAGTAAGTTCCAGGACAGCCAAGGCTAGACACAGAAACTCTGTCTCAAAAAAATAGTAAGATTTATTTTTATTTCTGAATCTATGTATCTATGTATCTATGTATCTATCTATCTATCTATCTATCTATCTATCTATCTATCTATCTGTTTATCTATCTGTCTGTTTATCTATCTATCTATCTATCTATCTATCTATCTATCTATCTATCTATCTATCTGCCTGTCTGCCTGTCTATCTATCTATCTATCTATCTATCTATCTATCTATCTATCTATCTATCTGTCTGTCTGTTTATCTATCTATCTATCTGCCATATCTATCTATCTATCTGTCTGTCTGTTTATCTATCTATCTATCTGCCATATCTATCTATCTATCTATCTATCTATCTATCTATCTATCTATCTATCTATCTATCTATATGCCATATGTGTGCAGGTGACTGCAGAGGCTAGAAAGCGCACGAGATCCCTTGAGTTAGAGTTCTAGGCAGTTGTGAGCTGTCTGATGTAGGTGTTGCAAACTGAACTTGGGTCCCCTGGGAGAATAGCAAGTATTCCTAACCACTGAACCAACTCTCCAGTCCATAAAACTTTTTTTTTAATTATGCATTTATTTGTGAGGGTGGGTATGCACATACCATGGAACATGTACAGAACATAGAGGGCAATTTTCGGGAATCTGTTTTCACCTCCCACCATGAGGGTCTGAAGTTGTTGGTCACGGCAGCAAGCACACACTTTTAACTGCTAGCCTAGTTTTGTGTTTTTTTTTTTTTTTTTCCTTTTTCTTTTTCTTTCCCAGACAGGGTTTCTCAGTATAGCTCTGGCTGACCTGGAACTCACTTTGTAGACCAGGCTGGCCTCGAACTCAGAAATCCGCCTGCCTCTGCCTCCCAAGTGCTGGGATTAAAGGCGTGCGCCACCACCGCCCGGCTAGTTTTGTGCTTTTGTGACAAGGTTTAGGATGATCTTGAACTACCGATCTCCCGCCCCGCCATCCCAGGCTGTAGGATCACAAGGATGCACCTACTTTCTGCTTTAACTGCTATTTTCCTAAAAGTCTGAGCTGCCAACCCAAGGGAGGTAGATCAGGGGCATGTCACCACTAAACCCTCTGATTGGTCATAAAGGTGGGGCACAGGCACATTTGACAGGGCGAGTGACCAGGCAGCACCCAGGTTCTGCAGCTCACCCAAGACATGGGGCATCCTCCCCAGGCTGTCTCAGAAGGGCTCAGGCCTGGTTAGTTGTACAGATCAACACAGTCTAGAATCACCTGTGAAGGGAATCTCACTCAAGGACTCTTTAGATCAGATTGGCCTGAGGGCACGTGTGGTGTTTATTACCTTAAAAAAAAAGTAATGTTTTTATTTTATATGTGTGAGTGTTTTGTCTGCATGTGTGTCTGTGTACCACATGCATACCCAGTGCCCATGGAGGCTGGAAGAGTGCATCTGATCCCCTAGAACTCAAGTTAGAGATGGCGTGAGTTGCCATGTGGATGCTAAGAATCAAACCCAGGCCCTCTGGAAGAACAGTGCTCTTAAACACTGTGGGAGGATTGTGTTGATTACAATTGATGTAGGAGAGCCCAGCCCACTGTGAGAGGCACCATGTCCTATAGTCCTGGGCTGTATAAGAAAGCTAGCTGAGCACAGAGAGTCAGCAGTCAGCAGCAGGATTCGCCATGATCTCTGCTTCAGTTTCTGCCCTAACTTTCCTCAGCGATGGACTATGTCAAAAATATGACACAATAAATTCTTTCCTCCCCTAATTTGCTTTTGGACTGTTTCCTCCTCCTCCTCTTCATTTTCCTCCTCCTTCTCTTCTTCCTCTTCTTCTTCCCCTTCCTCTTCCTCTTCTTGTCTTTTTTGTTATATTGCCCCACCCTCATTCCCACAGCAACACAAATCAAACCAGAACAGCTCTTTCTGGCCCCTGGACACCAAGGATTTGATAAAATCCCAGCAGTCTGGAGGGAGTGGGCAGAGGCTCCCTCCCTCAATCCTATTCCCGCTAACCCACTGCTTACCTTCATGGCTTTGAACAGCCTTTCCGCAAAATACTCCGGGGTGCTTCGGATGCACTTCACTGGACAAAAGGAGGGAAAGTGGAGAAGAGGGAGTTGTCTCAGAAAGGGGAAGATGTGATCAACCAGGTTAACTCACTAACTTGCTCCCTCCCTCCCCTCCATTTCTAGCCCTGGGTGTGCTGGGAAGTGCTTTACAACTGCGATATATCCCACATCCTTTCATTGCTTTTTATTTTGAAAGAGTATTTACCAAGTTTCCTAGGCTAGCCTCAGATTCACTCCCATAGCCAAGGTAGACCCATGAGTGTGCTACCAGTTGTTCCTAACTATTAGAGACCACCAAGTTCAAAGGCAGGAAGAATCCTGGCTTCTAATGGCCCTCAGCGTCAGAGTACCTCTAGTTTTAAATACAAGGGGGGAGAGAGGTGTGTGTATGTGTGTGTAATATATAGGGAGACCTCCAAGGTGATGATCATTATCCCAACCTGAGGTGGGCTTTTCTACCTTGTCACACAAGACAAGGACACCAGGGTCTATGCTGAGTTCCTTTCCATTCCCAGTCTCAGTTACACTGCTCAACTGAGCCTCTGCAACCCACTTTTCTCTAACTCCACACCATGGAAATCCCTTCCATTCCTTTTACTTCTAGGATGCCATCCCAGACTCCTTTGCGGCCCCCAGTACATACCCACGGCCAACATCAGCTTCTCAAAGTCTCCAGACAGCTCCCCTCTGATACTGGCTTCGATGGGCTTCCCTGTGGTCTTCAGATACTCATCAAACACTGAGGGGGGGGGGCAGACAGACATGACAGCTAACAGCATTGCCATAGCAACAACAAAAGAACAAGAGACATTTGAAGGGGATGGCACAACAGCCAAGAATCAAACAGCTAACAGGAGGCTGAGGCTGGCTGGGAGGTGACAGTTGTGTGTTATGTGCTGTGCAGAACTCTATCTTGAGACAGGGCTCGTATTGTCTGGATAATGACTTGGTAAGCAACCTCATAACACACACTAGGGATAGCGTTTGGTTTGGAGATGAATTGGCACCCGTGCATCATTAGCCAAAAAGGAAAAAAGAAAAGGGTTCTCAGAGTCACCTGGGGAGGTACCCTGGTTTTAAGGAACTCACCCAGTCGTAGGTGCTGTTTGCTGCGGTTTCCCAAGATGTAGATGAACTGGGCCTCATCTGTTCCCCATTTCAGTTCCCCTGCCTCATACAGGTCCTGAGAAGGAAGAAGTGAATGAGACTAAGAGCAAGGACAGACCTGGGAAGACGGGACACACTGGCTAAGCCACCCAAAGCAGCTGTCTGGTTCTGAACACAGCTGTTACTGGGGACCTCTTGACCTTTGTACATTTTCATCTTCCTTTCTCTGGAAGCTCCCACTCAACTTTAATAGCCCAGACTTGACATTCCCTTTTCTTCCCAAAATATCCTGTGGTTTGTGAGATGAGTGCTCTGTCTTTCTCTTCCTTTCCAAAGCTACCATAGTGTTCGTTCTCTCGTTCTCTCTCTCTCTCTCTCTCTCTCTCTCTGTGTGTGTGTGTGTAGGGGGGTAGGGAGTATTGTTCCTCTGGAACTGTCTACCTTGGTTTTACCCCAAATTGTTTATCACCATTTCCCCCCAAAACACTTGCTGACTTAACACACTGCATACCTCCTCTGAAAGAACCTAAGTCTCTTTTCTGATGTAGCCCTATAAAAACCACACAGTGATTCATGTATTCCCAAGGCCCCTGACCTCTTCCCTCCCATAAGGCTCCTGGCTAGGCCTTGGAGACCTCCATCAGCAACACTTACCTGGACATCCTGCTGGACCAAATCCTCGCTCACAACATCGTCATTCTCCCGGGTTCCCTGGAAAGACAAGGGAATGCGTATTTCCAATGTAGGAAGCCAGGGGGAGACCCAGGAGTGTGACTGAACCAGGAGAAATGCTTTTGTAGAGAGTTGTAGGAAACCCTTCCCTGACCAAATAGGAGTCTTGGGAATGACGAGGGTCCTTCTGGTACCTCCATCCCAGAGCAGCAAGCATAAGCACTGTACTTTGAAGGCAGAATTCTAGATGGCCAGGCCACACAATAATGCCCAAGGATGGTCTTACTATGTAGCCTTAGCTGACCCAGAACTCACTACATAGACCAAGTTGGCTTAGAACTTATAGATCCTTCTGCCTCTACTTCTCAAGAGCTGGAATTCCAGGCATATAATCATGTCCAGCCTAGAACTGTACATCTGTATGCTAATATTAGGGTCTCCCATTCCCCTGAATTTACCCATGAGGATCTGGAACTTGGAGACTAAGGTCCGAACTCCCATGCTGAGAAAAAGCAATCGCCCTGATTCTTTTATTGAGCTGCCTAGGCCCTGGGCCACACCCAACAGAGGTAGCTTAGCAACAGGAAAGTGCTGGAAGGGAACTGGGCTAGCCATCTTGGGCTTTACTCCCACCAACGTCAGGTCTGCAGCTAGTCTCTTCCTCTGATATTGTGTGTTTTAGGGTCTCAAAGCCCTCAACTCTCTTGGGGACTGTGGCAGAGCCAGCACATCTACAGTTAGTGCCACATCACTGTTACTTTTGAGATGTGGCAACAACATCCCTGACTTCAAGATGCAGGGCAGGGATCTCCTCTCCAGAACATGTGGCTTCAAAAAATGGGACAAATGTCACATTCTCCAAATTCTGATAACTCCCTGGTTGGTTAAGGCTAACATGGAGTGTTGGTTGTTATGGAGACAAGAGGAGGCAACTGGAGAAACACAGTAGTCATTGGGGGAGGGGAATGGTAAGAGTGGCAAGGGACAGAGCAGTCGTCTGACTCATGTGCAAAGCTTCAGACGGTTTGCACCTTGGGGCTGGATTTCAGTCACAGCGCTTGTCCCCCTTGGTTCCTGTGGTCACAGATTCCCATAGGCTCAAGCAGACAGAGGACAGAGCAGGTCAGGCACAGGGCAGGGGGAGGGGGTGCAGCGTGTCTTGATATAATGCTGCAGGCCTGATATAACAAAAAGTTTCTACAAATCAAAAGCATCCAGAAACCTGGCTTTTGAGTAGAATCTTTCCACTTCTGAGTATTAATAATTAACATGAAGTTGCTCTTTGCTTTAAGATTTTAATCACACATGTATGATTATGGCTGTATGTATACATGCATGCACATGAGCGCAGATGAATGCAGAGATCAGAAGAGGGTGTCGTGTCAGATCCCCTGAAGCTGGAGTTCCAGGGTGCTGGGAACCAAACCCAGATCCTCTTGAAGAACAGCAAGCACTCTTAGCCACTGAGCCATCTCTCTAGCCCTGCTGTTTTGTGTTTTGAGTTCTCATGTAGCTCTTCTTGAGTTCATCTTCTTGTCTCTACCCACCCAGTGCTGGCATTATAGACACACACCACCATGTCTGGCTGTTTTAATGTAGAAAAATGAAAGAAAAAGCAATACAATATGGCAGGCCAGATTCGGTCATGGTGGCATCATTTGGAGAGCCTTGGGTGGGTCAGGGGATCAGAGCTTGGCTGGGGGTGGGCGGAGCAGGCAGGTCCCTGTGCATGCCTGAAGAAGTGGCCACAGAAGGGAGGCAGGGTGCCTGAGGATGGGGAAGGAGGCTGTGGGTGAGGCATTTGAGTCCCTGTAGGGCACAAGCCTGTGTGAAGCAGGGTGTTGGAACAAGGACAGACCAATAGACAGAGCCTGGGCTTGAGAGTGGTCTGGAGGAGGAAACAAATGTGGCAGATGGTGAAGGAGGCACGACCTAGAGGTGGCCTTTACATCCTGCAGCCCTCCTAGGCCACCTGTTTGGAAAGCAGTGAAAGCAGCCTGTGGCTCACATCTGAGAGAGCTGCAGAAAAGGGCCTCGGACTGCACACAGACCTACCTGGAGCAGTACCACCAGCATCTTCTGGAAGTGGCCGGAAGTGTCTCCAATGATGTCAGATTCCAGGTCTCGCTCATAGGCTGTGGAAGGAACATAGGGGCTCTAGTCTCATTACCCAAAACCTTCAGGTCCAGAACAGGTCTTTTGTCCCACCACCTTTGTATGATTAGCTATGATTATAAACCCCAATCCAAGCTACATGGCTGCCATGCCACAGCAAGATCCAAGCGTCTTTTTACAGCTGTGGGCACTGTGACACTATGAAGTAGACACCACTTCTGTCACCTTGTACATCTTACTGCATCATCACCATCGCCTGGACAGAGGGTTCGTCTACCCACAGTGACAAAGCAACTGTCATAAAGTCCATATCTGATTGCCATACCCCTGACTCGTCACTGGACTCTGAGTAACATCACCTCTCTTTCGGCTGCAAAGACCTCCCTGATGCTAACCTCCCCTCGACCTCTCCAGCCTCATCTGGGCCACCGAACTCACTTCCACATAGGAGTCTTTATACTGCTGTTCCCTCTGCCGGAAGAGTCATCTGTCACCAAGTTCTCCTTACAGCAAACTCCTCACTTCCTCCTAAGACATGTTATCTCTGATATAGGGCCTCTCTTGGGAAAGTCTGGTTCTTGTTTATTTCTTTTGTAAAATCTGATCTCTGTGTGTCATTGTTCTTTTGCTCTGAGGTTCATTATTTCATGAGACCACGAGTTCCAGCTGGCAGAGGCTACACTATTTTTTTTCTCCTGAGAACTTGCATACTGTCCAGCACAGAACAGTTACTTAATGCATGGATGGACAGAAGGACAGTGGGTAGACAGAGGGATATGTGGATGGATAGGTAGGTGGATATGGATGAGTGGATGGATAGATGAGCGAGTGAATAGGTAGACAGGAAAATAGATGGGTGTTGGATGGATGGACGGTAGATGGCTAGGTGGTAAATGGATGGGTGGATGGATGGATGGGTAAGTGGAGAGATGGATGATGGGAAGATGGACATTGGATGGGTGAGTAGATGGTGAGTGGACAGATGATGGTTGAGAGTATGAGAAGATGGATGGATGTTGGGTGGACGGATGATGGATGGTAGTGTGATAGATGGATGGAAGGATGGGTAGATAGATAGATGAGTGGGTGGATAACAGATGGTTAAAGGGGTGGATAGGTCAGAAGGAAGATGGATGGTTCGTTAATCTTGGTGTCCCCATCCTTCCAGTCTGACTCCTTCCCACCGTCTCACCGTCTTTGTATGCGGCCACCAGCTGGTGCATCTGCTCATTGGTCCGGGAAGCCAAAATTTCAATAAGGCACTTCTCATCTGTGCCAACGCCCTGCAGGAGAGAAGAGACATATAGGGCAGAATGAGAACCCCTTAGCCACAGGAGACCCTAGGATAGCCTGGGCTGTGACACCTCCTGTACTCATGGTGTCTTTGGCTCAGCTTGGAGGCATCATTTGGGAGACGCCATGCTAAGACTCAAGGCATGGGTTCTAGACCCAGTTGTACAGAACTGTCATGACTTCTCATTAAGAAATGTAACCTTGGGACTAGGGATGTGGTTCAGTTGATATAATGCTTGCCTGGCACACAATAAGACCCTGGGTTTGACCTAGCGCTGCATAAATCTAGGCATAGTAGATCTATACCTCTAGTCCCAGTACTTGGGAGATAGGAGTTGAAGGCCAGCCTGGGCTACATGATTCTCTGAGTCCATAAATAAATAAAAATAAAAAAATCAATATAGTCCTGAATTTTCTTCCTCCTACAATCACAACCGAAAGTAAGATAGGCTGTTGGCAACTTTAGTGGAACCACCTGAGGAGATTGTGACAGGTTTGGCACTCCTGCCTTGTCAGCCCACATCCTCACAGCCTGGCGGGAAACGAGAACCTTGAATGTGAACTGCCAGAGTTTCATCTACAGAGGACATGGTGTTCATTAAGTGGAACTGAGTGATCTTTAAGTGACTTTCCCAAGTTACCCATCCAATGGAGGAAACATGCCAGGGCTTTGTACATAAAATGAACATTTATAAAACTTTCAGCAACAATGACTTCATCTCTCTGGCCACGATTTTCTCATCTATTCAGTGGGAAAGCTCTTTGTTGCTTTGCCAAGTTCTAAGGCAGACTGAGAAGGCAATAACTTCTCACATGCATGGCCAAGTGTATCCACTCATGAATTGAATCTATGGGTCACATAGTATTCAATGATGGCAGAGACAATGGGCTTTATAAACTGTGAAGTGACAGGTACAATCAAGGGCTTTTGTGTGCACATTTCAATGATGAAATTCAGAGCTTTCCCGTGCAAGCAGGCACTCTACCACTGAGTCATACACTCTAAATCAGGGGCTTTGTGTGCAGAGGTCAACTTCAGGTGTCTTTAAGAGCTTATTTTTATAAACAGGGTCTCTTACTAAACCCAGAGCTTGCTCTTCTGGCTAGATGGATTGACCAGCATCCCCTGGGAATCACCCTGACCTCTTCCCTACAACAGTGAGGTTACAGGTGTCTGGTTTTACATGAGCGGGGAGAATTTGAACTCAGGTCCTCATGCTTGCAAGAGCAAGAACTTACCACTGAGCTATCTCTCCAGTGCCCCACTCTCTACCTTTTAACACTTTTGGTCTCAAACTCATCATCCTTCTGCCTTCTCTCCCTAGTGCTGTGATTACAAACCTGCACAACCACACCTATCCCTAGAAAGCATCCCTCTGCCTTAAGCAGGTAAGTCTTGCTCATACATGAATACACAGCCTCCAGCCTGGAATGTCTTTTGTACTCTTACCCACCAAAGCCTCTTAGACCCAGGGCCTTGCAGTGAGTTTGTATTGCACCCTCAGCTTATGGTATGTTGGGTGGCATTTGTCTCCATGTCTCTACTTTCTCAGGACTATAATCCCTGGTATGGGGATCAGGACCTAGGCCCCATTTTACAGGGTCTACTTTTCCCTAACATCTGTCCACATCTGCCAAGTTGGAAAAGACTAGGAAACCCCTCTGGGACAGGACACACTTGCTGGGTAGGCTGGGGCTGATCACAAGCTTGTGGCAAAGCCTAGAACCTTCCCACTACTCACATCTGCACATGAGTACAGACTTAGACCCATGCTTCTTACCGAGATGGCGTCTTTAATCTCTTTGGCGTCACAATAGGCAAGTGGCCTCATCAGGTTCACTATCAGCCGCTCGAACTTCCCCGTCAACTCATACTTCAAGTCTTCGATGAGGTCCTGGGGGCAGCAAGCACCATGGTAAGAACAAGTGATAAGTGTGTGCTTTCTCTGCCCGGTCCAAGGCTTAGTCACTTTACTGAATCCAGCTCTTGGGAGAAGACATTAGTATCATCCCTTAGAGAAAGCTCTGTACCAGCGGTTCTCAACCTTTTAATGCTACGACCCTTTAATACAGTTCTTCATATTATGGTGACCCCCAGCCACAAAATTATTTTCACTGCTGTTTCATAACTGTAATTTTGCTACTGTTATGAATCAGAACATCTATATTTTTGGAGATAGAGGTTTGCCAAAGGGGTCGAGACCCCACAGGTGGAGAACCACTGCTCTAGAGATTTCAGGCCTCTGCCCCAAGCCATGCAGCTAGCAAGTGGGCTGTGCAGGCCCTCAGGAGTGCCCTCTCCTACCACAGTCTGTCTCTCCCAGGACCTGGGAGTGTAGAGAGTGACAGATGTGCTTTCTCAGTGCGTTTCTAACACCCACACAGTGGCTTGTACAAGGTGCTCACAGCGTGTGAGACTGGAGGAGGAAGAAGAGCAAGCATGAAGGCAGAGCTAGACAGGAAGCAATGCTTCCCTCCCCCAGGTGGCTTACCTTGCCATACAGGGACTTGTAATTCTGGCAGATCTCCTGCCTCTGCTTGTTGCTGCGGGAGGTGATCAGCTCCAGTATGGACTCCTTGTCACTGCCTACAAGAGTTGAGGACATCTGTTGTTAGAGACTAAGGCAAGGGTTCAGACTCCTGTGTTCAAGTACGTTCAAAATGTCCTTTCGTTTGTTTTCAGCTAAAGCTTCTCGATGCAAGCGGAGCATGCTCGGAGGTATCTACAGCGAGCATGTTTGGGACTGTACCTCTAACATGAGCATGATCAGGAGTGGAATCAGGAATGGGACTATGGCTATGTGGAACTGAGCAGGCAAGCATTATAGTCTTCCAGCCTGGTTTGCTCAGCGAGGACACTGGCTTGCAAGTGTCTCTCTTGCCTGCTGCAGGTAAATGATTCTTCCTCCGCTCATGTGTCCACTGTGCCTATCTCGACTTTTGCTCAATAAGATGCAAGCTGACTGCATTCCATTACACCGTCATCCTCCCCAGTCTGCCTCCAGAAATTCCCCCATGGCTGCTTCCCTGAACAGGCAGAGGCCTTACAGCCCCTGCAGGTATTAGCAGAAGTTTTCTGAGCTCAATGAGGGATAGCAGGTTCTCAACCTGTGGATCGAGAACCCCCCCCTCAACCCCCAGGATCACAGATCAGATATTTACATCACAGTACGTTACAGTAGCAAAATTAAAGTTATGATGTAATGACAAAACAATCTCATTGTTGGCGGTCACCATAACACGAGGAACTGTGTTAAAAGGGTCACAGCACTAGAAAGGTTGAGAACCACTCGTCTAAAGGAACCTATAAGTCCCCACAGAGAGAGGTCACTGCATTCACAACACCTGAGCTCACAGTAGTCCCTGATGGAGCTCTCTGAGGCACAAATACAGAAACCTAGGCACAGAAACAGGTAAGGATTGTCACAAGTCCTCACAACGCACTTGACTTAAAAAAACCTAGATACCTTAGCAGCCAGCATAATGCAGACAGGCAAGGGTAGCAATAAGCACACATTCAGGCCAGTGGTCACCCTGAAGAAAGGAGCCACTGGAAGGGTGCCAACTGACCAAGGTTCTCAGGTACACTAACTAGGCCCATTCCCTAAGCTCAGGTCTGCTATGGGGGAGGCTTCAGTATCCTTTATCTCTCTCCAGTGGTTTAACATATTTTATTGTAAATTTCTAAAATATAACAAAAGAGGGAAAAAATTTATAAACAAGCTAGTCACATAGCTCAGAAGCAGAGCACTTAATGGAGCATGCGTGAGGTCCTGGGTCCAATCCCTAGCAACAGGAACAAAACAAGACAAAACTACATTGCAACATTCCAGGCCCCTCCCCCACCCATAGCAGCTGAGTAGCTTTCCACTGAAAAGAGATGATCTCTCAAGGATGGAGGAGGAACTCTCTCAAGATTTAGAAGCTGGGGGTGGGAAGTGGAGGGGGTGTGTGAGGGGAGGGGCAGCTTGCTGAAGTGATGGCTCAGCGGTTAAGAGATGGCTCAGCAATTAAGAGCACTGCCTGTTCTTACAGATGTCCTGAGTTCAATTCCCAGCAACCACATGGTGGCTCACAACCATCTGTACTGGGATACGATGCCCTCTACTGACACACAGGCATATATGCACATAGAGCACTCACATATAAATAAATATTAAAAAAAAAAAAAAAAGAGTGAGAAGCTCATGAAATTTACAAGGCTCAGAAGCTCAGGGACCTTAGCCTAAAGGAAAGCTCAGACAAGATACATAAGGGCCCTCCCCAAGACGATACAACAGTAACAATGGCTGAGGAGAGGGGCAATCTCTGGTAGAGCTATCGTAAGCTGGGCAGTGGGTGCTAAGAAATGTAGCTCTCCTGCGTGGTCACCATGATTGTGTTTTATTTAGTTTTGCAGCTGTTTTGTGGTGGCCTATGCTTCTGTAAGTCACCCCAATAAAGTCACTGGTTCATCAAACTAGATGGTTAGAATGGTTTTCTTGGTTTGTTGTTGGTGCCCTAGCTGGAAAAAGTCATAGAACAACAGCAAATAGCTCCAGGGTAGGCCACTTGTGGCCATTTCTCATGGGCCTTCCTCCCTGCAGGACCCGCTCTTGGGTAACCAGCACCCACCGAAGCCCTTCATGGCTGTGTACAAGGCCTCAGCATCCTGATTTGCGTCAAACTCTGGGAAGTCGTGGACAGAGCCTCGGTACATGGCACCCTGTGGAGAGAGAAGCAGAGGGTGAGTTTTAACCTTTGACCTGGACCCTGGCTCAGGCCAGAGCTCTGTCCCCACGGCCCAACCCCTGAGGAAAAACAAGTGCTGAGGTCACCTGGGAAGGGTGTGGCTGACTCTTCAGAGTTACCAGACGCAGATGGCTCAAAGGACAGTGACATTCCTCCAAGAGAGGGCAGCTTGGCCAATGCTCAGTGCCCTTCATCACTGGACACCACAAGGACAGGTCAAAACCCTGGCTGAGTGGCAGGCTGAACCCTGTGAGTGCCAAGAGCCCCACCTGTGGTGTGTGTGTGTGTGTATGTGTGTGTGTGTGTGTGTGTGTGTGTGTGTATGTGTGTGTGTGTGTAGGTAGAGGTCGGAGGTCAACCATAGACGGTGTTTCTTAGGTGACAGATACCTTGTTTTTGGTGTTTGTTTCGAGACAGGGTCTCACTGTGTAGCCCTGGTTGGCCTGCAACTGCCATGTAGACCAGGCCGGCCTTGAATTCACAGACCTCTGGCTCCCGAGTACTGGAATTAAAGGTGTGCACCATCACACTCGGTCTACCTTAACTTCTTGTTAAGAATGGTTAAACGTTTATTATTACTGTGTTTAGAGGGTGGGTATGTGCCCGCCATGGCACACACGTGGATGTCAGAGGAGACAACTTAGGGAGTCTGTTCTCGCCTTCCATCTTTAGGTGGGGTCTGGTGATGGAACTCAGGCTGTCAGGCAGGGTCGTGAGCATCTGTACTCAGTGAGACATCTTGCTAGGCCGTCCATCTTGTTTTTGGTTTTTGGTGTTGTTTTGGTTTTTAGTGTTTTGAGTCAGGGTCTTTCTATATAGCCCTTGCTGTCTTGGAACTCACTATGCAGACCTAGCTTGTCTCAAACTCACAGAGATCCACCTGCCTCTGCTGAAATTAAAAGCATGCACTATCATACCTGGTTCACCTTACTCTTGGAGACAGGGTCTTTCTGTGGCCTGTTGCTCATCATAGGTAGCCTGGTTATTGAGTCCCAGGGATACACCTGCCTCTGCCTCCCCATCACCACTATTACAAGGATGTACCACCGTGTTCTTTTTATCTTGAGTGGGGGGCTGGGTTCTAGAGCTTAAACTAAGGCCATCACGTTTTACCTAGCAAACGTTACCGTCTAAGACATCTCCTCAGCACTTCTGCTTTTCAGAGCACTTTACCGTTTACAAAGCTTTTCATCTCCACTAATACGATTATATTAGCAACTGCAGGAGTGTTTAAGGTTAACTGTTCCTTGAGAAGGAACCCCACAGACCCCTAGCCCTGTTCCCTGTTCCCATCTTTCCTCAACTGGACCAACTTCACAGCTGCCAGCTACTCAGGGGGACCCAGAGCTGCTCTCAAGTCCAATGCCAAGATGAGCACTAGTCCTTGGGGGCCCAGTAAATTGAGCTGTGAACTGGCATCTGAGGACAAGCTGGCAGGGTCCTTACAGGCCAGGAGAGGAGGGCAGAGAGCCAGGAGACCTCAGACATCAGATCTAAAGCTGAATGCACAATGGGTTGCTTCACGGAGGAGTCAGATGCGGGGCAGCCATACAGTGTGGAGAAGAACCGGGTCTGAGAGACACACTGGGTGATTCCAATTCACAAGGGGCTGCCCCTGGGCAGGCACACAGCATGCAATCTGTGCCAGGCCCTAGGCCAAGGGCTGAAGATCCAGAAAAGAACAAAGACCTGCTTTAGTTGAACTCCTTGGCAGAGATAGTCTGGAAATAGGAAATACCTAAAGAGAGAGGTAAGTTACAGAGAAAACAGCTAAGCCCAACACCAGCTCCAAAAAAGAGATTAGAAAAGGCTCTGTAGATGGAGGAGCAGCTGGAGGCTGAGAAGCCCACAGATTGTGCCTTCAAGGAGTGAGGCACAGACAAGCAAAACAGGAGTCGCCTCATAGCCCGGTGTCTCCTGCTGTCTCCTACCACAGGACCCAGCCAGACATCTGTCTGCCCTCTGCTTTAGGTCCCAGAAGCTGGCTCTTCAGAGGTATGCATGCGTGGGTGCAGGGCTGCTATTTAAAGCTCGCACAGGGCAGGTGACCAGAAAGGGACACAGCCTTCTTCCCGCCATTCGTGAATCCCCTGCAACTTGATCTCAGCCCTGGTTAAGGAAAGAATATCAGGCCAGATAGCAGACCAAGCAAGCAAGGGATGGCGCATGCTGGCCCAACGTCCCGCCTACACTCCCTCTGTCCTCTTCAGTCCTTCCAAGGCCTGCCACATTTGCATTGGCACAGTGCCACCCTGGATAGTCTAATCCAGGGACCTGAGGTCCTGTGTCAGGCCTGGTGTGTTCATAGACTGACTAGAGGAGGTCCTCAAGTCCCTGCTATCAGAGAAAAGGCAGTGTCCTGCTAGAATTTTACCTCCTAACCACTTGGTGTTTCTTTCTGTATCCTGATCTAGCAATGTCAGAAAGTAATTGCCATCAGCTGCTAGGGTGGAGGAAAGGGAAGCAGAGGGGGCCAGAATGTCTGCTTTGCGAAGGGTCTTAAAGACTTTCTAGTCTAATCTTTCTCTTGGTCATTTTATTTTTTGTTTTGTTTTGATATAAGGGTTCACATAGCCGAGGCTGGTCTTGAATTCACTATGTAGCCCAGGCTGACCTTGAACTCCTGACGCACCTGACACTGCTACCTGAGTGATGGGATTACAGGCGTAATTGGGATTACAGACACCACATCTGGCCCTTTGATTTTTTTTGACTCCACAAGGACAGATGCTATAATGAGTAAGCTATGACGGCATAAGAGAAAGTGAATCCCCACACCCAGCTCAGGCTTAGCAATGGAGCCTGGAGAGAGCTTGCTAACTGTAACTGAGTTGAATGAAGATAGTCCCCTCTGTGGTGGAGAATGCTAAAGAGGGACGTAGGCAGGGGAGTGCACAGTTTGACTCCATAGCATGGATTCCTAGCACCATTGTTCAGCATTGGAGATACTAGGAGCAACACTGGAGTGCCCAGCTTTTAAATATCTTCCTGGGAACCAGGCCCTCTGGGCTCTGCCTGGGAAGCCAGCTGTTGCTATGACTCATGATGCTTTCTTTCCATTTGCCTGAGCCCACATGCCCATCATCTCCCTAGCTCCAAACTCCTTGCCACTGATCCTTGGGCTCACTTAGAGGGGAAGGCAATGTACACCACAATTTTGAAGCATCAAAACAAAGAGGACAAGTGACATGGGACTAGCTAGCATGTCAGAGGCCTGATTGGGAAGGCAATGGATGACTGTTTTTAGCAAACCAAGCTTTCTCCCTCCCTGACAGAAGCCAGGATGGTGTGGCAGGTCATAGGGAAGACGCCTAGGGCTGCTTCCTTTCCTTGAAGACTAAACCTGGAGTTATTATACTGCACTGTCTGCCTCCCCTGCTTTCAAAGACCTGCTTCTCTCTGTGCCAGGCTGACCCACTTTCAAGCTATAAATAAGGATTGGTACCGAGCCATACCTAGACCCCAAAGGCTCCTCATGCACAGATTTTTGTTTCTAGGGAAACTAGAGCCACCCACTTATCCATCTGTCATTCATTAGTTTACATACCCACCAATCCACCCATTTGTCCATTTATGCTGCCATCTATCCTTCCATCCATTTATCTGTCTGTTCTTTTGTCCACCAATCTGTCTATCTGCCATCCCATTTACCCACCAAGTTACCCATCTACCTATCCACACACCCATCTATCCACTCAACTACCCATCCATCCACCCATGCGTGCATGCATGCATCCATCCATTTCTCCCTGAGAATCTACTAAGTGTTGAGCCCAGGACCTGTAAAAAAAAAAATCAGTCTGGCAGTGAGCTGTACAATAGCACATGTAGCTCCGAGCCAGTCAGCTAAGGACAGCATAGGGGCCAGGGAAGAATCCCTGTGATGGCTGGGACTGCCTGTCTTGCTCAGTGATGTATTTCCAGCACAGGATCTATGACAGTGGTTCTTAACCTGTGGGTCACAACTCCTTTGGGGATTGAATGACCTTTTCACAGGGGTCACACATCAGATATCTTTCATGTCATATATTTATATTATAATTCATAACAGAAGCAAAGTTGCAGTTATGAAGTAGCAATGGAAATAATTAAATGGCTGGGGGTTGCCAAAACACAAGGGTCACAGCGTTGAGAAGGTTGAGAACCAGGGAGTTAGGACATCTTTCTTTTGCTCCAGAAATAGATGTGTGAGTTACTGAGAATATGTGCTGAGCAGATTAGAGCTGACTTCCTGGAGATGATGTCTGAGTTCCCGTGAGTTCTTCTAGATGAGCAACAGCTGCCCTCCACCCTGGGGAGAGAGGCTGTGGAAATTACCACACAGAGGATCCCAGGGGAAAGGAATCCCAGGTTAGAGAGCTTAGGAGCCGATGCCCAGAGTCTATAAACGCATGTGTGGGGTACAGAAGACGGGATTACAATGACATTGAGAGCCTGCAGTCCTGCCGGCTGCCTTGAGTGCACCACCTAAGTCAGGGCCTGGGCAAAGCAAGGCACTTGTACTTGGCCTTGCTTTCTCCATTAAACAGAGTCCATTAAACAATGTCCGTTAAACAGAGACGTTCCTCAGGACAGTTTCCAGGTAGTTTCACTATGTAACCCATCTGCTGTGTAGATTAAGAACAATCAGGCAGCAGTAGATTCAAACTGATGCCTTTTTCAAAGTCAGTAGTCGGGCTGCCTTAGTTACTTCTCTGTTGCTGTGATAAAAATACCTTGAACAAAGGCAACTTAAGAGAGAAGGGACTTATTTGGGCTCATGGTTCAAGAGCCTCATCCATCATGATGGAGAAGTTAAGGGTGGCAGCTGGTTGTACTGCTTCCACTGTCAAGAATCTCCTTTTCACAGTCTCAGGACCTCTGCCTGCCTCTGTCCACGGACGGTGTGGTGTGGGTGTGTTCTGGTGCTGTCTGGGCTCACGATAAAGCAGTTAATGTGACACTGCGGAAGGATGGCTGATGGCTCACCCAGGCTTGGCCAAAGTGTTCATGGAGAGACAAGCTACACAAGGATCTAGTTCAGTCTCCCACGTACCTCTGCACAAGGTCAGAGAAGTCTTCAGCACTTGCCTACCAGCCCTGTGATCTAAGATGTCACATGCTCGCTCAAAGGCACTGCAAACAAAGTGGGGTTCAGCCCTGGCTGCTCATATAAAGATGTAGAAAGTCCCTCAAACTACCTAGGCTGAGCTTCCACAGGCCGTGACTCGCCCCCACTGTGTGAAGTTTACATTCTTAAATGCCACCTGTGCAGGTATCCAGGACACCTATAATCAGCTCGTTGCGCCCCATGCAGGCAGGATCCTGGATGCAGATACCCAGGATGGAGGGAGTGTGGACAAAGAGCTTTCCACCCTGAAATATTTAGCAGGCCTCGTTGCCAGATGGTGAGCAGCCTAGGCCTTGGGGCTCTGGCCTGTGAGGCCCCACCCCAGCTGCTGCATGTGGCCTGGGCCTCCTTAGATAAATATCCCCTAGACAGACGACTGGCTACACGGGAACTCTAGGACAGAGTAACCACCATCAGCTCCGATGCCCACTTCATCCTGCAGCTGCCGGGGTCCCAGGACATGCACACACCCTCTCCCCATCTGCAAAGTGGTTTTATATTCACTATTGCAGTCTATCCCCAAACCTCACAGGGTCCATGCCCCCCTGGGGCCTTACATAGAATCATCTTCTGCCTCCTTGCCTTTGGATCTCAAGTTCATCTCTTTGGAAGGTGATGGGAAGGTCATCATGACGGAAGGAACTGAAATAACTGGACCCGAGGAAAGTGAGCAGTGTGCTGTGTGTTTGCAAGGCCCTGTGGGTGTGCGTGAGTGTATGGGGGAGCATGGCAGACACTGCTAACAACAAGCAACAGACCAGCAGTGTTCAGCCTGTAGGTCATGACCCCTTGTGGGGGTTGTCAAATGACCCTTTCATAGGGGTTGCCTAAGACCATTGGGAAACACAGATATTTATGTTATGATTCACAACAGTAGCAAAATTACAGTTATGAAGTAGCAACAAAAATAATTTTATAATTGGAGATCACTACTGCATGAGGAACTGTATTAAAGGCCCACAGCATTAGGGAGATTGAGAGCCACTGCAATAGACAAATTTCCTTCTTCGAATCTCCCTAGTACTATCTTTTGCAACCTTCTCCCTTCCAAGGCTGCTGCCGGCCAAGCACCCAGAACTACCCTTGCCCTTGACCTCACTGGATTCCTTCTCAAATCTGACCTTCTGATCCAGCAGGTCTGTTGCAGACCCTTCTCATTTCTCAAAACCTCTTAACCCAAAGGTTGTCCTCCTGCTGGCCCCAGGGCCTCTTTCATGTCCCACCAAAGCATGGTGCAAGGGTGTCCAGTTGTACAGGACAAAAGGAACCCCTCAGGCCCGGCCCCCCTGAACTTGCTTGCAGAGGGTTCATGAGCCCTGGCCCAAAGCTCTGAATTCCAAGTCTTGGCTCCGCTGATCTCTCGGCCTGACCATTCAGAACCCTACAAAGCAAGTGCCTCCAGCTCCTGCCTGTGCACACACAGGAAGAGGGAAGCAGCAACAGCTCCCGTCCTGGAGTTTTACCCACAACTACAAACCCTCCCTTCTGATCAGCCTGATCCGAGACGTTGCTGCGGGACCAAGCATGCTCCTCGGGGGCAAGGAGAAGAAGCCCAGCAAGAGCTACTGTGAGGGTCTGTCTTGCATCGTAAACGTTACTTTCTGCAAACTGTGACTATCCCTGATTCATTGGGTGTCACATCACAAGGACAGATGAAGTGAAACTGGCTCTCAGTTTGGCCATTGGGTAAGAGCTCTGCTCTGTGATTAGATGGAGTTCTAGAGATGGAGTGGGCATCAAAGGGGGTCAGCTGGGGCCCCTCAGCTTGCCCTCCCCTTCCAATGCTAGGTTTGCCCTGTAAGGGTAGCCAACTGGGACCTTTCTCAGACAAACTTTGACACAGCACCCCTCATGCCAAGCTTAGTCAATTGAAGAGAATGTTCCATTTGGTCTCAAATTCTATTACCCAACAGAGTGGTCAAACAGTAAGAAAGACTGAGGTTAAAGTCTTTCTGACCAGAAAAACTTAACCCCAATGGATATGACATGGAACACACCTCTCCAAGACATAAGCCATCTTCATTGTGATTTAGCATCTATCTAGTTATCCATGTCCCTTCCTAGGACCACAGAATTCTGCTAGGGTCAATTCAATTTCCCACTCCAAAGGGCATGTCACCCAGGCCCACACAGTGAGGATAGAACCTGGAACCACTGGAAATAAGTTACATTATTATATCCTGGTCTAGAAGACAGGGGAACAGAAACCTGGAGGTCGATGTTGCCCATGCCAGGCAGGGAAGAACCTTTCAGAAATGAAACAATCTAAATAAAGCTGTCTGCAGAAGCAGAACCCTCACTCCATCATCCAAGCTATATCCAAGCTCTCTCAGATCCAGCCAGTCCTGAAACACTGCACTACCCAGTCCTTGAGCTGAAGGGGCCAGGAGTTATCAGGAGGTACCTAAGATTATCTGAAGGTACCCAGGGTTACTCTGCCCTTCTGATGCCCAAGGGCAGAGACTTGAGGAGGAGAGACCCTTACCTGTGCTATTTTGGCCATGGTCTCAGGTTCTGCAGCAGAAACCACTGTGGAGAGAGAAAGAGAATTTGAGAGACTCCCCAGTACTCTGTAACTCCCCCCTCTTTGCCCTTATTTTCCCTCCTCCAGCTGCTCTCCTATCCAGAGACCTGGTGGAGCCAGGAACTTTGTTTTTCAGTTGACAGTGGCCAGATTATAGTGCACAGTCAGTCACACAGACAGAGCAGGGTGGGAAAGGGACCTGGAGGAGCAGGAAGGCTGGGCATGACCACTGATCTAGCACTGAGCCAGACCATGCTGTGTGCCTGCTATATCCCTAATCCTTTAGCAATTCTTACAGGCAGCAAGTGTCCTTTGTAGGAGAAAGGAGACCAAGACTCGGGATCCCATGTTTGGTCAAAAGTCAAAACACTTAGAACACTCCAGAATTTAGAGTCCCCATGTGCTGTCTGCCCTCTGTGTGCCCTCTTTCCAAGCCACTGACAACGGTTTCCCAACCAGGCTTTCTTGGCATGCAAACGGAAGAAGCAGGAATTCCCGGGTGTCTCCCTGATGACATCATCTCAGCTTGGGTCTGCTGCATTCACCCACCATCTATTCCAGCCAGCAATGCTCTATACCCTGAGTCCACAGCAGGACACATTCAAAATTGGACAGTCTAATTCTCATGGGTCCTAGTGCTAAAGCTACCCACGTGGATTACAGTGAACATCTGGAGGAGCGACGATGTGCTGGACAAGAGGTAACAGGATGTAACCCCAGAGGGGCAGTCAGAGGTCTCATACAGATGCCTGGGTAAGAGGCAAAAGAGAGTAGTGTGTGACTGAGGTGACAGCCGGCAGAAGGATGGTGATACGATGACCTGACCTTATGCCTCTGTGACATCTTGGCTTTACTCTGATGGAACAGAGCTATCACCATCATGGGGGACTTAAACAAAAGGGATGCCATATCTCACTGAAACGAGGTGAGGACTATGGGCTTGAGGTGTCAGGGACAACATCTTACTACGACGGAAAAGGGACACAGGTGTATCACCTATGAATAAATGACAAGTGAAAGCCAGGTGGGTGCAGAGCTGAGCCGAGCTCACAAGCACTCAGCATAAAAGGCAGGAGATGCAAGTTAAGCAATCAAGAGCCACGGAGGAACATTGTACTCCATCAGAAGGGGCTGGCCTAAGCTTAAAACGCTCCACACTGCTTTGTAAGAGTAAAAAGAACTGACTTGCCAAGAATGAACTAAAAAGAAGGGTGGAACCTTCAAGTCAGCACCCTCCAGCCCTACCCATCCTCCAACTTAGGAGACAGCTCTCCTGACCCTTATTAGCTATGTGACCAAGGGCTTAGTGCTTATTCAAGTTCAAGGTTATGCTAAGCATAGACTGCCTGGGAATGATACCAGGGGATGGGGCCTGGATGTCTTCAAGTACTGAGCAGACACTTCAGTGGTGGTGGTATTCATTGCAGTAGAGGGACATTGTTAGTTTGCCACCATGTAGTTTCCTTCAGAGTACTGTCTTCCTAAACTGCAGTCACCAAGAGGCAGTTATCTGACGGTGCCAGGGGGGTGGGGGTGAGGGCGGAGGACATGAGACAGAGATCTGCCTGTAATCACAGCTCAGCTGCAGGAAACCCTGCTGTTGCCCCGGCAACCAGGGGCCCCTTGGTTTAAAAGCAAAGCTCTCACCAGGAAATGGAAACTTCACACGGGAAGGGGTGACTTCTAGGATTGGGCTCAGAACCAGACCTGGGGTTTCCCCAAGCCTGAAGGCTCAAGAGGCTGATGGTAAAGGAACCTCCAAACTATCAGAAACACACAGAGAGGCCCAGGAAGTGAGCCCACACGGGGAGGAGGGCTGGGATCTGTCGTGAAGGCTGAAGCACTTTCCTTTGGCCCTGTTGCTGGAAACTTCAGCAGCTGGCTGCGCGCCCAGGCCCATCTGGACAAGAGCCCCTTTCCATAGAGAGCTCGCTCCAAGAAGGGGCCGCTATGCCTTTGGGGAAAACTCCAAGAGCAGTTTCTCTGTGTGTGTGTGTTGGGGGCCTGCCTCCTGTGTATGAGGAAAGTGAGTTCCTTTTGATACTGTAATATTCATATTGTAGTTCAGAGGGCCAATCTGCTTCATTCCAACAGGACAACCAAAGGCTGAAGCACGCAGGTTAGCTGTTTGAGCACTGGGGCTCTACCACAACAACCTACGCCACACAGCCTCAGGTTGGCTGCACAGCCACTAGCCCAGGATTCCAGCTGAGGCTGGAACCATCTGCCCTCCAAGACTCAGCCAGGAGTCCTGCCTCAAAGTTCCTGGTCACAGCAGGCTTCCAACAGCTGGAGAAAGACCCAAGGTATGGGATTTCAGCTGGGTTCCCTCTCTGGGCCTTAACAAAATAAGGTCGCTGACTAGCTGCCATGTTGGGGAAGATCTATGGTCAATATGAAAGACTTTTCTAGAGTTCACTGAATGGTTTTCACAAGGGAATGCTGGGAAGGCTCTATCCAGCTCTCAGGACTCCTCAGCTTTCCCTCAACCTGTAAGTTTTGCCAACTTACCTGAGATGGGCACTCAAGACTGGTAAAAATGACTTCTCTCTCCTGAGAGGCCTAAGTCTCTGCTGATCTGAGCAGCCAAGGAATTGGATCATTAAGAAACTCCCTCCCTCTGGGCCGTGACCTGGATGGCTTCTACTTGGGTAGTTGGCATCACCATTGCCTTGTCTGGTAGCTTGTGACTATTGTGGTCTTATGTTGGGGTCAGAATCCTACTGCCCAGCCTATTGAGTGGGTCAAGGCCACCATGTTCCCTGCACCCTCTCTGATTTACACAAGCTGTTTAAACTGAATGGGATTTCAGCTGGGTTCCCTCTCTGGGCCTTAACAAATAAGGTCACTGATTAGCTGCCATGTTAATTAACAAATAAGGTCACTGATTAGCTGCCATTCAAGTTTGCACATCTGCAAAGGCATATTGGAACTATGAAACAACAAACGGGAAAATGCTTAGTAAGACTGTCTGACACACAGTGTGTTAGCAGTCTGTCTAAACTCCACCCCACAATTACCTAGCAACTGCCAGGTATGCTCCTTCCCACTGTTACCTGGCAACAGCCAGGTAGACCTGATCCATTATAAAAGGGGCTGCTTACCCCCTCCTCTCTCTCTTGCTCTCTTGCCTCTTACTCTTGCTTCCTGCTTGCTTTTCTCTTGCCCTCTTGGACTCTTCTCTTCCCTACCCCTCTGTCCATGTGCTCAAGGCCATGGCTGGCCTTTACTTCTCTCTCTCTCTGCCCTTCTCTGCCTCTATTACCTTCTTAACTCCCCTCCCCATGCCCTAAATAAACTCTATTCTATACTATACTGTCGTATGGCTGGTCCTTCAGGGAGAAGGGATGCCTTGACATGAACGCACCGAGGCACCCCTTTCCCCCACACCTCACCATAACCCATAGAACATGTCTTATATCTCTTTATCTTTTTATAAACACATCACAGTCAGCAATAGGTGGTTATTTTGTATTGGGATAATATGGCAATAAATGAAGGCTTTGTCTGAAGTCCCCAAGTTCAAATCCTGACACTGCAAACATCCAATTGTATCACTTCTTTTGCCTCAGTTTATCTCAGAAATGGGAAAACTATAAGGTTTTCTTAGGCTATTGCATGGCAGTGTGCAAAAACCATCTGTCCTGTGGGAGGCTAAAGTAGCCCACTGGAAATTATTATTATTTTTTTATATGTCTTTATTTCATGTATATGAACGTTTTGCCTGTCTGTAGTATGTACATGCACCACATGTGTGTCCATGTTTACAGAGGTCAGAAGAGGCCATCAGATCCCTGGAACTGGAGTGACAGAAGGTTGTGAGCCACCCTGTGGGTGCTGTGTCCCCTGCCAGGGCAACAAGTGCTCTTAACCACTGAGCTGCCTCTCCAGGCCTGCAAAAGTAAACATTTTAAAAACATTTCTTTCTACTCACGCTTATGAGTATATGTCTATCTGGATGAACGTATGCCACACGTGAGCTGGTGTGTTTGGAGATCAGGTTAGGATCCTCCCAATCATAAAATTATTTTCATTGCTACTTCATAACCGTAATTTTGCTGCTGTTATGAATTGTAATGTTAATATCTGTGGTTTCCAATAGTCTTAGGCAACTCCTGTGAAAAGGTTGGTCAGCCTCCAAAGGGGTCACAACCCACAGGCTGAGCACCACTGTCCTAGGGGCTAGAGTTTTAAAAGTTGTGAACCAAAGGATCTGGGTGCTGGGCACCAAGCCTGAGTCCTCTGGAAGAGTTGCAAGTGTTCCTAACCACTGAGCTGTCTCTCTGATCTCGGACTGTTTGTTTTTAGGTCGGTTTCCTTTTGCTTTTTGATTGAGACAGGGTCTCTTGTATGACAGGCTAGGCTTGAACTTACTAAATATGTTCCACCCCAACCTTCTACCTCCCAAGTGCTGGGATTTCACGTCGGCATCTCCTCGCTCGCACAGTTTATTACAGTGCTGGAGACTGAACCCAGGCTGGCTTCCAGGGTGCCAGTGAGCAGTCTGCCAACTGAGCCACACCCACAGCCCCACAGCCAACCAAATGTGTTTCTGTGGCATATGTCAAGTTGGCTATTCAGAGGAATTGCAGGCCCTTGCAGATGGGTTCCAAGGGGCTGTTTTTTTGAAGGAAGCCATTCACTTCTGCCCACTGTCACTAGACAGTGGGTATAGGGTATTTCTCATACTTCCCCCCACCCCTGCTTTGCTTTTTGCATAGGAAAGATCTTGCCTACAGGAAGTCACTAAGGAGGTCTGATTGGCCCAGATAGAAATGACCAACTACAGGTCACCCTGACCTGAGAGACTTCATCTGCATCATAAGGCTGGCCACTTCTTTTCCCCTAAAAGCCCAACCCCATTTTTTGTTTACCATGGTGAAAGACTCCATCATCCTGCCCCACTTCTTGATCTTTTGTTGTTTTGAGACAGGGCTTCATTCTATGGTCCAAGCTGGTCTGGAAGAGGACACCAGCCTCCCTCAGCTTCCTGCGTGCTGGGATTACAGGTGTGCACCCCCAGGCAGCTCCCTTGCCTCTCTCTGAGTGCCTGGCATTAGTCCCTCTCCACGTTAGTGCATGTGCATAAGTGAGTGGTCATGGTGCTGCCACTCCAAAGATGAAAGTCATCAGAACTGGCAGGCAGAAGCAGGCATAATGGTGCTCATCTTTAATCCCAGAAGTGGGGAAGCAGATGCAGGTGGATCTCTGTAAATTCAAGACCAGTCTGGTCTACATAGTAGGTTCCAGGACAGCCCAGGCTATGCACCTCGACCCTGTCTCAAAACAAAACAAAACCTGGCCAGTGAGACAGCTTCACAGGGAAAGGCACTTGCCATGCAAGTCTGGTGACTTAAGTTTGGTTCTTAGGACAATGTAAAGCTGGGAAGATAAAACAGAGTCCACAAAATGGTCCTCAGGCCTTCACATGCATATCTCTCTCTCTCTCTCTCTCTCTCTCTGTCTCTCTCTCTGTCTCTCTCTCTCTCTCTCTGTGTGCACTTGAAGGGTTGGTTATCACCAGTCTTCCCTCCTAAGCTAGGAATGCCCTCCTCTATCATTTATCCTCCCAACCTTCTAGAACCTAGACGAGTGTTTCTCCATTCCAGCTTTATTAATAAAACCTGAGGACTTTTTTGCCCCCTCAAATGTCCAAAGTCCAACACTAGAGACTGAAAACATTTCAGGGCCAGTGCAGCCAACAAACTGATTGGTTTCTGCTGGACCTAACTGTTACCTCAACTGGGAAACCAGACAGATCTCCCCTCCTTGGAATCCCCACAGGCTGCACACCACCCTCCCTAGGCTGGCTTGTGCTCAGCTGTTGAGGAGTTGCCATTCCTGTGTAGCTGGAGGGCACTGATTTTTGCATGCATTGTGGGGACAGGGGCAGGGGCAGGGGCGGGGAGAAGAATCTATCTTCAGAGAAAACCTCTGGGGACCAGCTGATTCTAGTTTTTCTGTCTTCAGGCTCTTGTAGAGCTCAGCAAGTGGTAGATGACTAATGTTCATACATAGTAATTCTAATATCATTCCACAGTCTCTCCCCTCCCCCTTGGGTGGAAAAACCAGTTTTGCCTCTAAGTGCATATTCCTTTAAATATAAAGGCGGCTATTGATTCCATTTTGAGCTGGTTACTAATATCTGCTTGGACTAGTCACTGGCTATAAGAAGAATAAAATCTTAGGTAAATGCTCATTTTTATTTTATTGCCTGTGACTCATGGCTGGCCCATTACTGCATAGCTATGGTGCCTGCTGTAACCCTCTGGTGAGGTTAACCTCTGCCTCCAGCCAGGGTGGCACTTCTTACAGGCTGGCTGTCTTGCTGGTTGATGGAGTGGTTAAGAAGCCAAGCCTTCGAGGGTGCTTTTCCTCAAAAGCACAAACCCCTCACTCTTCTCACAAGGAAACAAAATCCAAGCTATCTTCATCTGGAGTCTGTCTGTCTGTCTGTCTTGTTTACTTTGGCTCAAAGTACAGAGCTAAGTACTGTCCCTCTGGTGTCACCTTAGATTCCTGAAGAACAAAACTGCACAGAACAGATCACCCTGTGAAAGAGGACAGTCGTTCCATGAGGGTGAGCTGCACCCGGGGCAGGAGTGGTCAGTCGGGAGGAACCAGAGGGAGTTCCTAAAGCAATGGCATTGATAATGATGACAGAGGTGAGGGCTTCTAAGAACCTCTCAGAAGAGCGAGAATGAAGGTAGAGAGGATCAGATTGGTTGACCATGCATATCTCTTGCCCTGGTTCTTCCTCTGTTCAAACTCAAGTCATGTCAGAATAGTAAAAAGGGGCTTGGTGTCTCAGCCTCCCTCAGTTTATTTTTCCTCCTAACTTGGTCACATTGAATAAATTTCTCTTTATCATTCCCCCCCCCCCTCACCATTACAGGTCTCTAGCTGGTTTATTGGGACCAGGTGGCAGAGCTTTGCTAGTGAAGGACTGCAGAAGCCTAGGCTCCCATGACAAAAACTCCAGTTACAGCCATGAGAGGTTTCTTTAGTGACACCCTTGAAAAGTCACAAGGGGAAAAGTGGAACCATTAAAACAAACTGCTTTACTCCCCAAGCTGTGGCCAGAGGGGAAATGACCTGAAGTTGGGCAACTTGTCCAGGTCCATAGAGAAAATTACTGATTAACTGAGGGAGGACTCGTGAGAAAGCAAAAGGAAGCAACAAACCTACTAGCTATCTAAGCTCACTGGTGGGATCTGGGACAGAAAGTGGGATAGACAAGGCTCCTGTTGCCCTTAGCAACGACAGCCTAATACCACAGTTTGCCTGACAATAAGTATAGAGGAAAAAAAATGAGCACTGATTATGATAAACTTTTATCATTTTTTGGAGGGGGGCAAACATGTGCTGTGGGTTATGAGAGTTGGTTCTTTCCTTCCACCAGGCGGGTGCTGGGAATTGAACTCAGGTCATCAGGCTTGGTGGCCTTTACCTGCTGAGAGAGACATTTGCTGTTCATTTCCCCCACCCTTCAATCCACTTCTAAAATAACATAGAAAAGAGCATGGTGTAGGTTGGGGTGTAGCTTATTCAATAGAGTACCCACCCAGCACGTACAAGGCACGATAGTTACATACACATAAGCAATGGGAGCTGGAGGCTGCAGGGTTAGAAATTCATCGTCAGATACATAGCAAGTTCAATGCCAGCCTGGGCTACATGAGACCCTGTCTCAAGAACAATTTTAGTAACAGAGTCTGAAGATTTTCTGTATCCCAGAAAGTTTTCGTGCCTCTTGGGGTAAGTCTACTGTACTGCTTGAAGGCTGTGATCTTCAAACATTCCTTTTAAACTGGGTATTCAGTTTAGTATAGACTCAGCTTAGTATAGCCTTGGTTTAGTATAGACTCAGTTTAGTATAGACTTAGTTTAGTGTAGATTAGTTTAGTATAGCATGTGTAAATCTTTGGGTTCCATCCCTACCACCAAGAGAAGATAACTCTAGAAAACTCTCTTATGGGCTCCCCTAAGCCAGAAAGAGCAGTTCCCAATCCTTAGCTAATGCAACAGGATACAGCACCCCTGTCTTGCCCCCATCCCTCACGCCCAGACACTCAGGTTTCTTCAAGAGCACTGTTTTCTAACTCCTGACCCGCAGTCATTGATCCCCAGCTGGACGGGGGCCCCCAGGCATCCATCTGGCTGCCCCAGGATCAGAAATAGCCGAACTTGGGTTTGAACCCCACCCAAGGTTACTTTGTGAATGGCTATAAGGTCTAGCATCTCAGAGGGATCAGGAGCCCTCAGATGGAAGTCCCACAGTCATTAAGAAGCTGTGTGATAAGCTGGGAAGGGCAGAAGTTCAAATCCACAGGTAAAGCCCTGCACAGTAGTCAAGCCTACCATCCTATTGCACGATGGGAGGCAGAGACGAGAATCTGATAGCTCACGGACCATTCGCAAACAAAAAGAGAGAAAAACTGCCGTGAAACAGCTCAGCATGTGAGGAGCTCAATAATCTGAGTTGTATTCAGGAACCACAACATGGAAGGAGAGAACCAAGTTCCACAAGATGTCCTCTGACCTCCACATGCATACCATGGCATAGATGTACATACACAAATAAATAAATAAATAAATAAATAAATGCAAATAAAAATATTTAAAAAATAATTCATAACGGTTAAGGTCAAGGTGTAAAGGATGAAGATAGTTTGAGGTTGTTTTGCTTTGTTTTGTGTTTTAAAGGCAGGGTCTCTCTCTGTAGCACACCAGGTTGGCCTCAAACTCACAGAGTACGGCCTCAGGCTCCCAGGTGCTGGAATTAAAGGCCAAGGCATGGACTACTACACCTGGCAAGAATAAGACTAGTGTGGGGCTGTCGAGATGACTCAGCGGGTAAGAGCACTGACTGCTCTTCTGAAGGTCCTGAGTTCAAATCCCAGCAACCACATGGTGGCTCACAACCACCCACAACCGGGCGTGGTGGCACACGCCTTTAATCCCAGCACTCGGGAGGCAGAGGCAGGCGGATTTCTGAGTTCGAGGCCAGCCTGGTCTACAGAGTGAGTTCCAGGACAGCCAGGGCTATACAGAGAAACCCTGTCTCGAAAAACAAACAAACAAAAAACAAACGAAAAAAATCTGACGCCCTCTTCTGGTGTGTCTGAAGACAGCTACAGTGTACTTGCATATAACAAATAAATCTTTGGGCCAGAGTGAGCAGAGGTCCTAAATTCAATTCCCAACAACCACATGAAGGCTCATAACCATCAGTGTACTCACATACATAAAATAAATAAGTAAGTCTTTTTTTTTTTTTTAAAAGAAAACTAGTGTGCACAAGGGGACCTTTCACACAGGAATGCTGTGCAAGAGCTTACAACTATTCTTTCTTTCCTTTTTTTTTTTTTTTCTTTCTTTGAGATGGGGCCTCCTGTATCCAACTTACTACATAGCTCAGGGTAACTTTGAACTTCCAGATCCAGCAGCCTCCACCTCTGGGTGCTAGGATTGCAGATGCTCGCAGTTTATGCCTCCCTAGGGAAGGGACTAGGGCTTCCCCAGTGTAGGGGACACATTTCCAGCCACTTCGCTACATGAGGGTTACAGTGTCTCTATCTCTGTAGTGGTCTGATACCCGGAGTCTGCTCGGCTGGAAGGGTTCCATCAGTGACAACGACCGTGACTTTAAGAAGCATCAAGACAGCAGCCTTGAGAAAGAGGAACCTGGGGCTCAGGTAGCCTCCGGAGTACCACACCCTTCTGAGGTTACCACAGCAGCACTAGCTCCTCTCAGTAGAGCACTCTACAGTTCTCGTGGCACTTTCATATCTGCCGTGTAACCACAAGAGAATCAGTCCTCCTTTTACAGATGGGGGGAATCTGGGCTCACAGAACCCTGAGGCCACCACAGCTCTGCAGGGCCAGCCTCAGTGGGGGCTTCTCAGTCCTCCAGAGAGAGCATTCAGAACAAGGCAAATGGAATGCAGAATGTAAATAGAAAAGGACGGATTCTAAGCCAAGAAGCAGCAAGCTAGGATAAACCCTCACTTCCCATCCTCCATGTGGGCAATCTGTGGAGCCCACATCCTCAGTATTAACCCCACCCAGGAAGTCTCTTGAAGGGGCTTGGCTAGGGGTGCATGGGGCCACGACTGAGCCCGAATGGCACTGTAAAGAGCCACCAACCCAGGTCCAACACATCTTACCAGCTGGGAGCCTGGGTACAGGTCTCCTCCTCCAGGGAGGAAGGAATCAAGATGGGGAGATGCCCAGGTTGTGGGTGGAGGGGCAGGGATGGGGCGGGGCTGGGCCTCGTGTCCAGGACTCCTCTGAGAGCTGCAGTGCAGATGTATGTATGGTCTCTGGCAGCTCTTCAGTGCTGCAGTCCCCCACTCCCAGCCCCACCCCTACTCCCACCCCCACCCCCCAGCAGCTCCATTCTCAGGGCAAATCCATGTTCTTTCTGTCCAGCAACAGCTGCATCCCCTGGCCAGAAACAGCAAATAGGTTCAGTATCCCAGCAGAGAGAGGCTCACAAACAAAGGACAGGAAGTAAAGGGACATGGTGAGCGACAGTCACAGCTGCAAGGGGATGAAGGCCTTCTCCTTCCCTCCATGCCCAGCCACACCCCACTCCCAAATCTGAGAACAGTTGAATTGGCGGGGGGGGGGGGGGGGGGGGGGCACCGGAAGTGGCGGCCACCTCAGCAGACCACTATGGGGAACAAGGGCCCAGAGAGAAAAGAAGTCCTTCCAAGTGTCCCAGGCAAGCTGCAACTCATGGATATGGGAGAGGATTGCCCAGGGTCTTCCTGCAGGGCTTAGGGCCTGCAGCCAGAACATCAGGGCATACAGGGGCTGAAATAGTTCCCGGGGGATAAGAAAGGCTGGAGAGTCAAGCTATTCTGTCGGAGAGGTGGGCTCAGCAGCTTCAAGATGTGATCTGGCCAGGTGAGGTGAAATGGAGGGCAGATTCTAAGGGAACACCAGGATCCCCTACAAATCCTGGAGCCATATGCCCAAATTTGGAAGTGTCTAGTAAGACCCACCAGAGTTTAGACAAAAGGGGGTGGGGCGGGAGTGGGGCGGGGGTGGGGGGAAGCAGAAGCCAGATTCTCTCTAAAGGAGAGTTTCATCGACCACACCTGTACTCAAGATTCCCCAACCAGCAGCCAAATCAAACCCACTTTCATAGGACTGAAAGCGGGGGTTATCAACACTTGTGAGATGGGGGCTCAGAGAGGGAAAGGCGGCTGGCTCAAGGCCACACTGCAAGTTGGTGGTGGGATCTGGATTCGAGGTCAGTAGGAAGCATCTAACTAAGACCCTGAAAAACTGGGAAGGAGCCGGGTTGGCTTAGGAGAAGCAAAATTCAGAGTGGGACCTCTGCATCTTGCTAAGAGCCTCTGCGGCTCCCGGAAAGGTGAGCATCTCCGGAAAGACAGCAGGTCCTTCCTCTGACCCGCATCAGGGAGCCTTTCTCCCGGACCACACCACGAACCGTCTGGTGCTCAGCAGACTGTTCAATTCCTCAAGCTCTCCAAGTTGAGTAACTCACAGCCTCCCGCGAGGGTCACCAAGTTTTTCCACTACTTTAGACAATTAGGCTCCTGGGTCTTGGACCACACCCTCGGCGGGGCCGGGCGGGGGGCACCAGCTCCCCTCCCCCCTCAGGGTGCTGTCAACCAGCGCCAGCACTTTGGGTTCCCTCCCGGGACACACCCAGCCGCGACACCCCGGGGTGACCGCACACCAGCATGGACCCGACCAGGTCCCTTCAGTCCTGGACCCCGTGTCCCGCAGCGACTCTGCACACTCACCGCGCTAGGGAGGCCTCAGATCAGGGCGTATGGACAGACGCAGCTCGAAGCCCGTTAGCCTAGCAGCAGCCGCAGCGCAGGCTGGGCGCACGGTGGAGGGGGACACGTGGCGCGCAGGGGCCAATCGGATTCGCTCGCTGCCCGCCCCGCCCTGTCCAGCCCCACCCCGAGTGCTTCTTTTTTGGAGTTTGGGTGTCACCGGCTGCAGGGGAAGGGCATGGGGGAGGGCGCCCTCGGGGGAAACCTGCCACCTCTTACCTGGGTCGTTTCTGACCCCAGCCCTGACGTCACCTCCAGAGGGTAGGGGATTTGGCAAAGGTCACGCTGCCACCCAGAAATAGAAGTCAAATTAATGTCCTGTTCTGGACACATTCTCCAACATTCCTGCTACTCACCAAAGCTTTGTTGAGAAATTTGAAGCTTGCCAAAATTGAAGTTGAGACCTTACCTGACTGATCAGATTTCACGCCTTCCTGCCCTATCGGGTCACAGGCGTAGTCACCTACTTTGCAAGGAAGGAAAGACCAGAGAAGACCGCGCCTCGCCCAGGGTCACTCAGCTTGCAGATTGTGGGGTTGGAAATCTAATTTAGATTTGGCCTTGGGGAGTGGGTTCTGGTTGAAGAGGGAGTGATAGGAGGACCAGAAGTTGTCATCCAGGTCTGTGTGGAAAAGCGGTACAACCTCTGGAAAACAGATAGCCCAGCTTTGATAGAGAAATCTCCCTCAACCCCCAACCCCCGCCCCCACCCCGCCCCCACTGCCTGGTGGCCACAGCGGACAGCAGACTTCTGTTTGTTAATAAGTTCCTTGAGTTTCTTTAAAGGGTCATCCTCAGGAGCCAACTAGCTGCCTCAGAAGGCCAAGGTGCTTGCTGCCCTACAGGGGGCTCGCACATATTTTTTGCACTTCAATAAAGAAAATGTAATTTTTAAAAGTTAAAAGTTTAAAAAATATTATCTCCAGAATCTGTCACTCGTTCAGAGAGTAGTAAGCATCTTCCAAGATCTAGTTGGAAAATTGTCCTCCGTTTGTTTGTTGCTTGTTTGTTTTTCATTTCACCCAAAGAACACTTACTGAACCTCTGGTGCAAGCTAGAGCAAACTGAACAGGTGAGCTCTGCTGCCCAGCCCCACCCTTGGGACCTGCCAATAGACAGAGGTTTAGATTTCTCTATGGGAAGCCTGGGGCTAAGGTGGAGGAAGCACTTGGGGCAAAGCAAGTGGGGCAGTGTCACCTTCAGAACGAGAATGATGCCATTACAACTTTTGAGAGGAGCAGATTATCAGCAGAGCCTGCATCCCAGCACTGAGAGGCTGGAGCAGGAGGATCCGGAATTCAAGGTCATCACTGGCATCAAGGCCAGCCTGGGCTACACGAGACTGTCTCAGAAAACATGCAATAATAATGGTCTGGGGGTTGTGGCTCAGTTTGTAGAGTGTTTGGCATGCACGAAGCCCTGGGTTGGATAGCCAGTACCACATGAAATCAGAATTACGGGTTCATACCTGTAATCCCAGCACTCAGAAGCATCAGAAGTTCAAGGCCATCTTCAACCACATAGCAAGTTCAAGGACAGCCTGGGCGACTCTCTCAGAAAAAAATCAAATAAATAAATAGGTTGGGGAAGAAAACAGAAGAGGGCTGGCCCTGCCTGACAAGATGGGGTCCGTGGTCTCCCTGCACACAGTTGTAACTGCTGTCATTCACTGGGCATTTTCCATCAGTCATAAGGTTCAATATTCCACCCTTGTTTTAAATTAACATACTTGTGTGCACATGTGTGGGTGCACGTGTGTGGGTACAAGTGTGCACATGCACATATACTCACTTTTGTGCACAAGTGCTATCATCGCATCCATACAGAGGTCAGACGATAACTTGCAGGACTTGGCCCTCTCCTTCCCCCATGTAGGTTCTGGTAATAGAACGCAGGTTGTCAGGTTTGGGGGCAAACTTCCTTACCTGCGGAGCCATCCTGTCATCCCTGTATATCCTTTAACTATGTTGTCATATCTAATCCCAGGGTTTCGTCAATTAGATGGTTATAATTATTTATTCAGCACCTGCTATGTGCTGGGCCCTATTTCAGAAGGTTTATCAACAAACTAATATCTCAGTTGTCATAGAACCTGCATCCCAGCCCAGAGGGGATAGATAACAAAGCCATGGCAAACGTGACAACATGTGAACAGGGCCAAAAACTGTGGACAAGAAAAGGGACAGTTGCTGGTGGATAGATGTAGTACTTAGTAGGGTGCTTAGCAAAGGCTAAATCAGAGAGGTTAGAGAACGACGCAGAGGAGAGCAAGTCAGCAGAACTGAGCAGACATGTGTTGGAAGTGTCCAAGCCAAGGAAACAGTGGTGGGAACAAAGATAGTGTTTGGAGACCAGAGGGGTTCAGGGTGTTGAGCCAGCAAGAGGCAGAGATGGAGGAGGGATCACCTGGTGCAGGGCTGGAGTCCTTGGGGAACTGCTGCGGGGTGTTGAGTAACGGAGGGATGAGGGTTTAGAGCATCCACAGCTATGTGAATGCTGTGTCTAACTCTGTGCCATTTCTTGACTGCAGAATGCCAGTATCTTTTCAGCAGTTACCTTCCTCCCCTTCTTCCCCTCCCCTCAAAATCCCGGCAACCACCAGTGTGCTTTCACCTCCTTTCCCTCCACTTCCTCCTACCCTATTTCTGGTCTTTTGAGACAAGGTCTCATGTGTTTGAGGCTGGCCATGAACTCCATCTGTAGCTGATAATGACCTTGAACTCCTTATTTTCCTTCTTCTCCCTCACAAGTGCTATGATTACAGCTGTGAGCCACCACACCTCCCCATCCCACACGCACAGATTTGATTTTTGTCTCTGTGGATTTTCTTTTGCCACTTCATGTAAATGGAATGATATGTGTGTAGTCTCTGGGGTCTGGCCTCATTGGGCATGCTTTAGTGTAATGGAGCCAGTGATGTGTTTATAAAAAGAAAAATAGATGGGGATATGTACTATGGAGGTGTAGTCAGGTGTGGGGGAAGGGGGTGCCTCAGTGGGCCCATGCTGAGGCACCCCTTCCCTCTGAGGGACCAGATACACGATGGTATAGTATAGAATAGAGTTTATTCAGGGCATGAGGAGGGAAGATAAGAGGGTAGTAGAGGCAGAGAAAGGTAAAGGGGGAGGAGAGGAGAGGAGAGGGGAGGGGAGGGGAGGGGAGGGGACGGGGGAGAGGGGAGAGGGGGGAGGGGAGAGAGGGGAGAGAGGGGAGAGAGGAGAGGAGAGAAGAGGAGAGGAGAGAAGAGAAGAGAAGTAGAGGAGTAGAGGCTGGCCATGAGCACGTGGGGGCGGGGAGGGAATAGGGGAGGGCAGGAGCAGGGAGGGAAGAGCAAGAGAGGAGCAAGAGAGGGAGTAGAGGGTAAGCAGCCCCTTTTATAGTGAGTCAGGCATACCTGGCTGTTGCTAGGTAACTGTGGGGCGGAGCTTAGATAGAATGCTAACACCCAGACCTTTAGGCTCCAAGACCTTAGCACCACTGACTCCTTGATGGAAGTGCCATTCAGGCTGTAAAACTCAGCACATAGACAGTATCACCTACCAGAACAAAAAGAAAAATTAATCCATCAAAGTCCATACATTTCTGGAAAGCCTCTAAATGTACTAACCTGGCTTTATGGCCTCCGTAGTTCCACTTAGGCTAACTGTTCTTGTTAACTGAAGTATGTCAACACAGAAGGTTTTTGTGATTAAAAGCTCATCCTGAGGAAGGCTCACCCAGTGTGGTCACCAGCCCGCTAGGATTTCCTGTTGGCTTAAACCCACACCTGAACAGTCTTCTCCAGTGGATTCCCCACACCTACATTGTATCACGTGCCAATCCTTCCTTTTTATGGCTGAATAGTATTCTGTTGCAGGAGTCTGCTGAATTTTGCTTTTGGGATCATCTGCTGGTGGGGTTTAACCCTCTTAATCTCTGGCTATTGTGATTGAGCCATGATCAACAGCTGGGGACACTTACGTGGATGCCAGTGTGTGGACTCCCGGGCTCCCGGGCTCCCTCGTAGCTTACTTCGTTTTGTAGAAATGAAACTGACATGGTTAGATGATAATTGCCCTCTCTCCCTCCCTCTCCCTCTTTCTCTTTCCCCCTCCCCCTCCTTCTGTCTTTCTCTCCCTCCTTCTTCTACCCCTCTCTCTCTTCCTCCCTTTCCCTCCCCCCTCCCCCAATCTCCTCACAGCACTGGGCAATGAAGGCAGGCCCTTATGTGTGGTAGGTAATACTTTCCCTTTGAACAACATCCCTCCATGTTTAGCTTGCTGAGAAACCACAGGACTGATTTCCACAGTGGCTGCACCATCTGATATTCCCACAGCAATACACAATGTTCAGACTTCAGATCTCTCCACATCCTTGCCAACGTGTGTGTGTGTGTTTCTGGGGATAGAACCGTGGGTCTGGGGTGTGTTAGTCAGCTAGTTATAACTCCTGCCCAACACCTGATTTATTTAGGTGCTATATTTTGTTGTTTGACAGGGTCTCATGTAGCCCAGGCTGGCCTTCAGTTTGCAATGTAGCTGAGGAAGACCTTGAACTCCAGACCTGCCTCCATCTCCTGACTCCTGGGATTACAGGAGTAACCCAGTCTGAATCTTCATCACCATGCTTAGTTTATGTGGGGCTGGGGATGTCACCTAGGTCTTTGTGCATACTAGGCAAGCATTCTACCAACTGAAGAGACTGTCCAGATTTCCCACTGTCTCTATGATCGTTCTCGTCAGCATACAAATAGGCTCTTCTGTGTTGAATCTTTAAAAACCAAAACATCAAGGTTGGGCATGATGGTATACACCTACACCTGTAATTCCAGCATTCAGGAAGTACAAGCGGGAGGACCAGGGGCTCAGTGCCATCCTGGTTCAAAGTCAGCCAGGGATACAGAATTTAGAGAGGGGTAGACAATTGATGGAGAAGAGAGGCTGGGAGGGGTAACGACTGGAGTGATGTTGTAGGAACTGAGTGGAGTGTACAAGCCTTGCAAGGTCTTCCTGTTCAGCCTGGGCTGTCACTGAACTATGACCTTCTTGTATCGACCTCTCAAACACTGGGTTATAGGTATACACCACCACACTTTGGCAGCATTGATTGTATTTTATTATAATTGACAAATTTTATTTGATTTTTTTTACTAGGTATTTTCCTCGTTTACATTTTCAATGCTATCCCAAAGGTCCCCCATACCCACCCCCCTTATTTGATTTTTTAAAAGGCATTTTAAAAAAAGATTTATTTATGTATCTGAGTACACTGTATCTGTTTTCAGACACACCAGATCGGGCATCAGATCCCATTACAGATGGTTGTGGGTCACCATGTGGTTGCTAGGATTTAAACTCAGGTCCTCTGGAAGAGGCTTCAAACTCTATGTAGCTGGCAATAACCTTGGATGCCTGATCCTCCTGCCTCCATCTCCCCAGTGTTGGATTATAGGCACTTTTGCCAAAAGTCAGTTGAAGAGGCTGGGGCAGAATTAAAAATTCCTTAACCAGATGGTAGTGAGACACCCTCTTAATCCCAGCACATGGGAGGCAGAGGCAGAGGCAGAGGCAGAGGCAGAGGCAGAGGCAGAGGCAGAGGCAGAGGCAGAGGCAGAGGCAGAGGCAGAGGCAGAGGCAGAGGCAGAGGCAGAGGCAGAGGCAGAGGCAGAGGCAGAGGCAGAGGCAGAGGCAGAGGCAGAGAGGCAGAGAGGCAGAGAGGCAGAGAGGCAGAGGCAGAGGCAGAGGCAGAGGCAGAGGCAGAGGCAGAGGCAGAGGCAGAGAGGCAGAGGCAGAGGCAGAGGCAGAGGCAGAGGCAGAGGCAGAGGCAGAGGCAGAGGCAGAGGCAGAGGCAGAGGAGGCAGGTGGATTTCTGAGTTTGAGGCCAGCCTGGCATACAGAGTGAGTTCTAGAACAGCCAGGGCTACACAGAGAAACCCTGTCTCGAAAAACAAAACAAAAAACTGGTTTCTTTGGCTGCAAAGCTGAGGCCTTAATTCAGGAGTGGAGGCACTGAGCAAGAATGGAGGCTAATTACTTTACTGTTCCTTGGCTGAGTTCATTGTCTTTGCTTCTCAGCCTCAGTCCTGAGAAAACAATTTGCTATTGGGGGGGGGAGCTTTGAGGGAGATAATGTGTATATATATATATATATTTAAGTACAAAGAGGAAGCCCCCTCAGCTGTGGAACTTTTTAAAGCAAGCAGGTGTTGCAGCCTCTCAGGCTGATGGAAACAAACCCTGGAAGGAAGCAAGCAGCCAGACAGAACCGTGTTTGCTGCGTTCTCCCTTCCTCTGGACTGGCACGTCCAGCGGGGTCTGTATGGGTGAGGGTAAGATGCATGACTCAGACCCGAACAATGCATCAGGATTGGGGATTTTCTCAACTCTCTTCAAATTGGTCATAGGAAGAAAATCTTTGGGCACTACCTGGGGAAGTGGACGGTTACTGCCACCTGCTGGCTAGTTGCTGGATGGCGGCCAGGCAATGCGGTGCCTTCCTGCAGGCTCCCCACCTCCAGGTGGCCCTAGGAATCCTGTAAGATGATGACTGGGAACGCCCTCAAGGCCCCTCTCAGGGCCTGAATAAAAGTTAAGAATCTTTAAAAGAAGGAGGAGGAAGGGGGGAGTGGGAGGGGGGCGAGAAGAAGATTGTAAATCCAGTGAAGGTGACAATGAAGATTATAACAGTATGATGAAAATATGGTAATTGGGGCTGGAGAGATGGCTCAGTGGTTAAGAGCTCTGGCTGCTCTTCCAGAGGTCCCGGGTTCAATTTCCAGCTTCCATATAGCGGCTCACAGTGTCTGTAACTCCAGTCTCAAGGGTTATGATTCCTCCTTCTGGCCACTTCCAACAACACGTGATCATGAAACAGATATGCACAGATGCAGGGAAAACACTCATACATATAAAACTAACTAAATACTTAAAAAGTGCTATAAAAATAAAAACTGGGCCGGGTATGATAGTGCGTACTTTTAATCTGGAGCCAGAGAAGGGCAGATCTCCATGAGTTTCAGGTCAACCATGACTACACACTGAGAGCCTGTTTTTTGTTGTTTTGTTTTGTTTTTTAATGTTTTTTTTTTTTCAAGACAGGGTTTCTCTGTATAGCCCTGGCTATCCCGGAACTCACTCTGTAGACCAGGCTGGCCTTGAACTCAGAAATCCACCTGCCTCTGCCTCCCAAGTGTTGGGATTAAAGGCATGTGCCACCACTGCCTGGCTGAGAGCCTGTCTTAAAACGAAAAAGCATCCTTCGAAACTCCCCAACAACCCAAATGGTACATTGGAGCTGGGCATGCTGGCACATGCTTTTAATCTCAGCAGTTGGAGGCAGAACCAGTCTGATCTCTGTGTGTTCAAGGCTAGCTTGGTCTACATTGTGAGTTCCAGGTCAGTCAGGGCTACATTGAGAGATCCTATCTCAGAATAATGATGGTGATGATGATGATGATGGTGGTGGTGGTGATGGTGACGATGATGTCATCTAATCAGGGCACACTCTATAAAGGGGCCTGCATTAGTGAGTGTATGGGCCCAGAGTATTACAGTGCACTACTGTGGACTTTATGAACATTCTTGGGCTATGCTGCTTATAAAATACATATTGCCAGGTATGATAGCTTACACTGTAATACTAGCACCCAGGGAATGGAGGCAGAAGGGTCAGAAGTTCAAGGTCAGCTAAGGAAACTACCATCTCCCCTAGAAGTTCTTCAGGACAGTGGGGAACTGTCACCCGCTATGACATGCCTTCTGGCATATTCCTGAGGAACTTGAGGGAAGAGCCATCACTGACATTTGATCTTGGTGGGCTTTGGAGGCAACTCACTGAGTAAAATCTCTGCTTGCACAAGCTTCAGGGTCTAGGTCACCATACTTTTCCCACTTCATTCATTCATTCATTCATTCATTCATTCATGTGAGACAGTGTTCCTCCATGTAACAGACATGGTTGTCCTGGAGCTTGCTTTGTATACCAGAGTGGTCTGGAACACACAGAGATCCTCCTGCCTCTGCCTCCTGAGTGCTGGAGTTAAAGGCATGCGCCACCACCCCCAACCTCCAGATTTATTTTTATTTTACTTACATGCGTGTTTTGCATGAATATCTGTGCACTACGTGCATGCAGTACCCATGGAGGCCAGAAGAGGGCATTGGATTCCCTGGAACTGGAGTTTAGAGAGGGTTGTGGGCCCTGGGAATATGGAACCTGGGTCCTCTGGAAGATCAGCCAATGCCCTTACCTGCTTAGCCATTTCTCCGGCCCTGTAGCTTTTGTTTGCTTGTTTGGATTGTTTGTTTGTTTTCAGGCAGGGCATCAACAATGTAGCTCAGGCCAACCTTAACTTCCTATCCTCCTTCCACTGACCCACATGCTGAGATGACTGTACCACCATGCCTTCTGAGTACCATCAGGTTCCCACGCTTTTGGAGTCTGGTTGGGATCTGCAGATCTGCTGCACCCTTCTTTGTGAATTTCCTTCCTCTGTTATTTCTCTTGAGACAGAATTGTGTTATTGCTGTATAGCTCAGGTTGGCTTGGTACTCACAATGATTCTCTTGCTTCAGCCTCCCAGAGTAGTAAGGCACAGGCCACCCCACCCAGATAGGGATTTTCTTTCTGGTTCTTCCTTTTGCTGCTTCTTCAGTTATCTGCTCCTCTTCTGGAATCATCAAGTTCTTATGTGTTAGTTCCTCAGGAGCCATGTTAAGGGGCTTGGCAGTGCCAGCCTCAGTCCTACTCAGGGTGAAGTCACTTGATCACTTTGGCAAACCTTCTGAAGACACCCTTGGGTCTCTTCTCCCAGATATCATCCATGCCCTGCTTAGTGACATCACTGGCGCTATAGCAAGGCTCTGGATGCATTCCTGGTATTGCAATCCTTCCAGAGATGCACCGGGACTCCTGCTCCTTAACTGTATGTAGCGACAGCCTGGCGAAGGTCCTCCAAAAGGAGTGCCCTTCAGAGCTGCAGTGCATGCCTGATCCATGGGTGGGATCAAAGTTGTGACAGTGGAGAGAAATGCCAAGATCACCAGGGTTGGGGATACGGTTCAGTCTGCAGAGTGCTAGCTTGCTGAAGCTCTGGGCTCAGTCCCCAGCACTGACATGAACAGACAGGGTATGGTGGCATCTACCTGTAATCCTAGCACTTGGGAGGTGGAGGCAGAAAGAGCAAGAGTTCAAGGCTACCTCCAGCAAAGAAAGTTTAAGGCTAGCCTGGGCTATAGGAGATCCTGAGTCAAAATATAAAACAGAAGATCACCCATAACAGGAGGATGTGTGGGAGAGTTGACAACAGTGAGGACATCTGGAAACATCTGCACGCTGTTCAGTCCTATAAAAATTCAGGAGAGTGTCTTGGCAGAGGAGCTGGGTGAAGTCAGGGTCCTTATCACCCCCGTAGGAGGCTGGCAATGAATGTTGATTGACAGCCTTGAAAGCTCTGGCTTTTCCCTGTGTCAGAACACAAAAAGCTTGGACCTGAAGTTTACAACACTGTTCCCAAGACTTCTGTTGAGGGCCAAATGTAGCTCAGTTGGTATTGTAAGTCAGTTGGTATTCTTGGCTAACATGTGGGAGGCCCTTGGATTTGATCCCCAGCACAAATCAGACATGGTGGCTTGGGCTCTTGTTGCTACCACTGGAAAGGTGGAGGCAGAGAATCAAGAGTTCAAGGTCATCCTTACCTCAGTGAGTTTGAGCTTATGGTGTACGTGTGAGACCCTGTCTCAAAAACAAGGGGGTGGGGGTGTCGAGGGGTAGTAATCTTTGAAGTAAAAAAAGAACAGAAAAACTCTGGGTTTCTGGTTCCACCACAGTCTAGCAAAGTGTGTTAGTGTGAATGAGAATGCCACCACATAGGCTCAATATGTTTGAATGCTTGGTCCCTAGTTAGTGGAATTGTTTGGGAAGGATTAGGGGGCATGGCCTTGTTAGAGAAGGTGTATCTCTGGGGGTAGTTTCAAAAGCCCATGCCAGGTCCAGTCCCTCCCCTCCCCCTCTGCCTGCTGCCTGTGAATCAGAATGTAGAGCTCTCAGCTACTACCCACTATGCTGGTCATGGACTAACCCCCTAAAACTCTAAAACCCTCTAAAACTGTAAGCAAGCTCCAAATTATATATAAATAAAAGAGTTGCCTCTGGCCTGGCAGTGGAGGTTCATGCCTTTAATCTCAGCAATCAGGAGACAAAGGCAGGTGGATCTTTGTGTTGGAGGTCCAAGGCTATACAGAGAAACCCTGTCTTGGGGGAAAAATTGCTGTCTTGGGTACTGTGTCTCTTCACAGCAACAGAACAGTTACTAAGACACTGAGTGACCCTAGAGCATTTGTTAACTGACTTTTTTTTTCTGAGAACACAGTGGCACCAGCCACCCAGCACTAAGTAGCTCTCGGTAATGAGGAGACTGAATATAAGCAATGAATCCTGACGTTCCTACTCCTGCCTCCCAAGTGCAGGTGGGCCCCACCATGCCTCGATGGATTGCCCTTTGTGTTTACTGAGTAGAGGTCTGGTCTCTTTCTGGGAGGTGAGAATTCCACTGGGTTTTGTGACTTATCTACTTGTCAGAGAACTGGATGGGTTCGATCTTACGGTCCATCTTGTTTTCCTAAGATAAGGCTGGAATTTTGAACATTCTAAGGTCTCACTTACTCCTTGGAGAACCTATGATTCTCAGATCCCTTCTCTGAGATCCCAAGATACTACAGTGTGGGGAGGAGGAACCATGCAACTGCGGGAGCAAGTCTGGAGCAAGAGTGAGATGGAGGCATGTCCAAACCCTGCAAATCTTGTCCCAGGAAGGGCAGGACAAATCTTGTCCTGCCTCCCTGTTCTGGGCCTGCATGTCCTGGAGCACATAGCCTTACAACCCCCAACCTTTGCCACCCTTGAGGCAGTCACATAGGCTGGTGGCCAGGTCACAGGTTAAACTTCCCTTCTCCTTATAAGGTCATGTCCAGCAGTACCTGGAATTCCTCCTTATGCAAATGAGGCATTCCCAGCACCTTGGATCTGGCCAATGATGTATACTCTACCCAATTAAATGTTTCCCCCACCCAGGCAGTGGTGGTGCATGTTTTTAATCCCAGAATTTGGGAGGCAGAGGCAGACAGATTTCTGAGTTCGAGGCCAACCTGGCCTATAGAGTGAGTTCCAGGACAGCCAGAGCTACACAGAGAAACCCTGTCTCGAAAAACAAAACAAAACAAAAAAATTCCCCCCAACTAAATGAGCTGTTCAATGAAGTCTGCCTCCTGAGAAGTCTGTTTCTTGACACACCCACAGCAGCCTAGAGTCTCCATCATCCCCAGTAGTTCCTGCCTCCATTTCCCTCTTGGGTCACTGGTCTGATCTCAGGCGATCATGCCAATAAAGGAGGAGGAGCAGAGTGGGATGAATGACATCATAACATACTCTTCCTAAATCATCCTGTGTGGGGGTGGAAGTTCTTCTATGGTGGGAGGCAGCTTGGTGGCTAAAGTGCCTGCTTTATAAGCATGGGACCTCACCTTGATCCTCAGAACCCACATAAAATCCAGATGTGGTGGCCTGTGCCTATAATCCCAGTGCAGGGGAGGCGGGGATGAGGGATCCCTATGGCTATATGGCCAGCCAGCCTAGCCTAACTCTGAGCTTCAGGCTAACCAGAGACCTCGTCTCAGTGGAGATAGATGGAGTCCCTGAGGATGACACTCAAAAGTTGTTCTTGGACAGACAGACACACACACACACACACACAGACACACACACAGACACACACAGACACACAGACACAGACACAGACACAGACACACACACACACACACACACACACACACACACACACACACACACACACAGAGTTTTTCTAAGCTTGGATGCAGTTTGCCTGACTAGCTTTTATTATCAATGATTGCTTTCTTCATGACCCATTGTTTCTTCTTTGTTGTTACTTTTGTCTCTTTTTGATACAAGGTAGCCCTTGCTCACCTAGGAATTGCTACATAGACCAGGTTAGCCTCCAACTCATGGAAATCTATCTGTCTTTGCTTCCTGGATGCTGGGGTTAAAGGTGTGTGCCACCACGCCCACAGTGATTTCATCTCTGATGTCATTCAGGGTACACTCAACAAATACATGACCAATGAAAACTAAGTGATGTATGACTTCCAGAACTTGGACATTCCAAGATAGATTATTTCCAAGGCTGTCTATTCCAGACACATGTTCCCTGCCCCTTGAATCACCCTAGACTAGACACCAGGAAGGGAGTGACGTTTTCAGTTTTATAATGTAGTCTGGACCACTTGTGCCATGTTCTTTTGTCCTCATCTATTCTCTGTCCCTTTGAGAACCCTTGGACTAGAAAAGAAAGTGACACTATATCCTTGCTGTTGAAACCAGTCTTAGGTGTTCATCTACCTACCCATCTACTTATCTACACATCCATGCATCTACCCACCCACCCATCCGTCCACCCACCCACCCATCTGCCCGTCCATCTGTCCATCTATCCATGCCCACAAACATCCATAAATATACTCAACCATACATCTTTATATCTATTCACCAATTCCATCCATCCAACTACATACAATCCATTAAACCATTGTTCTATCCATCCACCTATCTACCTATCTATCCATTGATCCATCATTTTATCTACTTATCCACCTATCCACTCACCCATCTATCCCCCAATCCAGGTATTCAGGATTCATCTATCTCTCCATTTATCCATTCACTCATTATCTATCCATTCATCCATCCATCCATCCATCCATCCATCCATCCATCCATCCATCTGTCCATCTATACAGCCATCTGTCCATCTATACAGCCATCTGTCCATCCATCCATCCATCCATCCATCTACCAATATGAACTAAGGCCAGAAAGTGTGAGATACCTTGCTAAGTAAGGCTCAGGGAATCAAGTATGAGTATTCTAGACCTGGTCTAGCTTTGAGGGACAGATGATCTCCCCAGAAGGAATAGAGGCAAATGGTCCTGGAGTAATCACACAAGTTCTTGAGCACTGTGAAAAGTATAGTGGGATGGAGAGGAGCAGGTGTTCTGAGAGCCTTCACCAGTTCACAGGCTAGATCTAGGACCTCTGATACACTCAGGGGCATCAGAGGTTACTCCCTAAGGCCTTGGGCAGATCCTGCATGCTGGGTATCTGGGAGACATGGGCACTATCCACATGAAGTTTATCTCCTGGAAACTATCAGCTAGACTTTGTGGTCTGGAAAAATCTTAGTACCCCTTTGAGACTGTTGAGTCGGAGACAAGAAACTAAACCACAGCTTTCCAACGCTTCTTTCAACCTGTGTGGTCAGCTACAGAAGAACCAGAGAGCCTGGGAGGCCAAGATCTTCCTTAGATGTGTAGGGAACCTAGGCTTCAGTCAGGCATGGTCAACCAGCAGGTGGCAGAGCAAGCGGTGGGGGCCAAGCTCAGCTGACTGAGGCTCCTCTCCAGGCTGATCGCCACCCTCTGCAGAGCCCTGGAGGGATTCTCCAGGGACAAACCCTCCTTAGGTGCAGAGAAACAAAAATCCAAGTCTAAAAACAAAAAGCCGAACCCCAAAGCATTAAAATATGCAAAGTGTAAAGCTGTAAGAAGAAAAATGAACTATGTTATAGCCTCCCCCCATTTATTTGTTTGAGATGAAGTTTCATGTAGCCCAGGCTGGCCTCACACTCATTATATAATCAGTGATAACTTTGAACTTCTGATCCTCCTGCCTCTACCTCGGTGGCGCTTGAGATTACAGTTTTGTTTCTCTCACTGGGCTTATGTGGTGGTGCTGGGGACTGAACCCAGGGCTTTTTGTATGCAAGGCAAGCACTACAACTCTTAGGTATTTAAGCTTTCCCTGTAATTGTTTTTTTCACACCCCTCGGGGTTTGCTCTTTGAGAAGGTTCTATGTCATTTAAGTGAAAATACTTCAAAGGACTTGAACTTGGAAGTCAAAGGTCAAGTGTCAGCTATCTTTTTCTGAATGAAGTTAGATTGGTTGTTCTCTTAGGCTGAGTCTCTTGCTGCTGCAGTGCAAACACAGCCACGGATAGTACTTGTGGCTGTTATCCAAGATGTCATTTATGGACACTGAAACGCAGATTTCAGATCACTTGCTACCAAATACTGTTTTTCCTTCATTTAAAAATATTCGTTAGGGATGGTTGTGCCTTTAATTCCCAGTGCTCAGGAGGCAGGGAAGCAGGCAGATTTCTATGAGTTTGAAGTCAGCCTGGCCTATGGAGTAAGTCTTAGGCCAGCCAAGGCTACATAGTGAGACTCTGTCACAAAAAATAAAAATTAAAATAAAATAAAAATAATAATAAATTCAGGTGGATTGGAGAAATTGTTCAGTGGCTAAGAGTGTTTCCAGCTCTATCACAAGGGTTCTATTCCCAGGACCCATGTTGGGAAGTTTACAACCACCTATAGCTCCAGCTCCAGGAAATCTAATGCCTTCTTCTGGACTCTATGGGTACCTGAAAGGAGACCAAGGCCGGAGGATCAGAAGTTGAAGACAAGTCTGAGCTACATAATGAGTTTGAGGCCAGCTAGAAGTAAATGGGGTCTTGTCTCAACAAAACAACAAATTTAAATGCTTTCTCCCCCCCCCCCCCCAAATCCTGCAGAGGAGCTGGTAAGATGATTTTGCAGTTAAGTGCACTAGCTGCTCTTCCAGGGGACCCAAGTTCGATTCCAGCACTCACACTTTATTGGCTCACAACCATCAAGAACGCCCAGCAGGCAAAAAACCCCATACACCTAAAATAAACTTGAAAAATTCTGCAGAGGAATTGTGACAGCCGCACAAATCTCACCTCCCACAGCTTCACTCACTTATTTTCGTCTTAGCCCTTCCCTGTGACCCTTCTGTGACCTCAGTGCTCTGTCCCAGTGTCTCCTTTCTGGGTTATATCCCTGTTTCTTTTCTGGGCAGGACTCTGAAAGGCTCTACTCGGGATGGCAGGAGGACCCAGAAAGGGACTTTCCTTGTTGTCCTGGAGAAGTCAGGACTAGGGACTTTGGTTGGCCTTTCCCACAAAGCCACTTCCTTTCCATGGCAGGCTATTTCTCTGCTCATATCCTACTGCCTCCAGGGGTAGCCTCCACGTGCATGGCATACATCTACCCAGCATGCACGCACATACACACACACACACAACACACACACACACACACACACACAGAGTACCCGCTGATCTTCCAAAGGACCTGAGTTCAGTTCCCATCACCCATATCAGGTGACTCACCATTCTTGACTGCACAGTTCCAGGGGATCTGACACCCAGTTCTGGCTTCTGTAGGCACCTGCACGTGCGTGGCACACCCTCACAGTGAGGCGCACACACATGCACATAAATAAAAACCAATCTTTTTTAAGTGTGTAAGACCCCTTCTGCAGCCCATCAGAGGTGACTCTTCTAACAAATTCAGTATATATATAAAAAAAAAATGATCTGGGCTGGTGAGATGGCTCAGTGGGTAAGAGCACCCGACTGCTCTTCCAAAGGTCCGGAGTTCAAATCCCAGCAACCACATGGTGGCTCACAACCATCTGTAAAGAGATCTGACGCCCTGTTCTGGTGTGTCTGAAGACAGCTACAGTGTACTTACATATAATAAATAAATAAATCTTTAAAAAAAAATGATCTGTTCAAAGATGGCTACACAGGGTATTTCAATTAGAATTCTTTTAGGGGATGCTCAGAATGTGTAAAACTTCCTAAATACCTTATACCAGTGGTTCCGACCTTCCTAATGCTGTGACCCTTTAATACAGTTCCTCATGTGGTCGTGACCTCCAACCATAAAATCATTTTGTTGCTACTTTATAACTGTAATTTTGCTAGTGTTATGAATCATAAATATCTGATATGCAGGATAACCGATATGTGACTCTCTCCTCCCCCAAGGGGTCTCAACCCACATGTTGAGAACTACTGCCCTACTCTGAGGAGACTGTAAGACATACCTTCTAGGAACTTACTGCAGAAGAGGATTAGCGTGTCCTGACAAATGTACTTTGAATAGGACATGTTCCCCACAGATTCACATGTGTTAAATGTATGATACCCAAATGTTGGCACTGTTTGAGAAAGTTTTGGCACCTCTAGGCCGCTTCGGTGGCTGGAGGATGGGAGTGGGCCTTGAGGCTTAATAGCCTGATTGCCAGTGTCATGTGACTATGAGGCCTCCCATTCCTGCCACCATGATGGACTCTATCCCTCGAGACCCCTAAGCTGAAATAAGCCCCTCCTCCCTTATGCTGCATTCCTGAGGGTGTTTTACTACAGCAACAAGAAAGTAACCAAGACAACAGAGAATGAAATACACCCTCACTGATAAGAACATGAAAATAGAGTTTTATTTTAACAAAAAAATTTAACTTCACATTAAGACCTTAGATAAATATGCTTAAAAATACTAACAGTGCTTATTAGCTCTACAGCAAATTCAACCTTTTATCTGGCTAGATGTGGTGGGACATGCCCATGTTCCCAGCACTCCGGAGGCTGAGGCAGAGTGACTTTGAGTTCAAGGTTAGGATGCTCTCTACTCAGTAAAAACAACACTGTGTTCCTGTTTCTTGGATTGTGTCTCTTGCAGTTTTTCTCTGAGTCAGAGTTATGGGTGTGGCACTAAGAACTTGATAGGTTGGTGAATTGTCAGCAAAACTGATGATCTGGGATTGGGGTTGTCCCCTCTTTGTCAGACGGTGCAAATGGCTCCAGCTGCCACGGGAGAAGTCTTAAATGCCCTCATGAGGACAGAGCAAAGAGAGGAATATAACTGCCTGCTTGTTCCCTGCTGCCGACTAAGGAAAGGCACTTCTTGGGGTGGTCTCGGTGGTCCAAACTTCCCCATCAGCTTTGTAGAAGCGTCCCTTCTCCCCCCACCTTGTCCATCCTGGGAGAAGAATGGAGTGGCTCTTGCTTTGTTCTCCACAGAGTCTTTGGAGGGGGCAGTGAGTCTGGAAACCATGGTGGGCCCAGGCCCTGCACCTTTACACGGAGGGCAGAGGCCTTTGAGGTGTAGCAGAAGGCAAGGTAAGATGGAGGAGGTGCTAGCCTCAAGGACTCAGATGGTTCAGTGGCTCCTCCGTCTGCTGCAGCAGTGGCCGTTCTGTGACTCCTTTTCAAGGTCCTGAAGTAGGTCTTTCCGGAGCTGCCTGTGGTACAGACAGAGCAAGGTTGCCTGATGGAGCAACTATTACTTGAACCAACCCATTGCCCCAGGAAGCCTTCCCTACGGGGAGTCATCATCATCATCTCTCTCTCTCCAAGGTGTTTCCCGCAACCCCAGTTCCCTGTCTGTATGTGAGGGGTGATTTTTCTTTGTTGTTCATGTCCCAAATCCTCATAGGTTGGAGTTCTGGGTGGCTCCGGGCTGAGCCTCCCTGCCTAGCTGGGTCACCTGGGGTGGCATGGGGTTTTGGTTTCCTCACCAGCAAATGGGGATCTGGAGGAGGATTCCACCAGAAAATATGTCACATATTCAACTGCCCATGACACAGGACATCAGCGCTCACTTACAAAGCCTCAGGACCGATTTGTTCCACGCATGCCTGCTTTGGTAGATTGTTTCCTGTTTCCTGTTTCTCATGTTGAAAAACTGGGCTTTCTGACTCCCAAGGAAAGAGGAGTCACGTTCCCAAGACAGGTCCTGGGGCCACTTGACATTCCAATCCCCAGGCTCTTCCGGGTCCCTCCCAGCTGGAAGTTTTGGCAGAAGGCTGGGGATAGGAGGAAGGGGAATGGCTACCTTGACATGGTCAACCTGTTCCCAGCTTGGAATTGTAGGTCCTCAACCTCCTGCCGCAGGGTGGTGTTTTTCAGTGCTAAGATCAGATTTTTTTCTTTCTGTAACAAACCAAGGAGCTTGGAATGGAGTGGCTCACTCACTCTTGGCACAGTGGGCACCGTCACCTCTCCCCTGGGCACTGCTTTATGGAGCAAGAAGTTAACTGGAAACAAGGTCAGAGTTAAGATGGACTGTCCACTTGGCTTTTGCAACTGAAGAATGTTAAAAAACAAAACAAAACAAAAAAAAACCAACCTACTACTGGTAAGATGGCTCAGTCAGGCCTGGAGAGAGGGCACAGTGGCTAAGAATGCTGGCTGCTTACACAGAGGACCCCAGGTTGGTTCCCAGCACCCACATGGTGTCTCATAACTGTCTGTAACTCCGGTTCATTGGTCCCAATACCCTCTTTTTAGCCTCTGTGTACATGTAGTGCACAGACATACATAAAGGCAAAATAACACACATAAAATAAAAATAAATCTTAAATAATTTTTTAAAAAGGTTTTTAAAAAAAGGTAGCTGGGGGCAAATGGGGCAAAAGGAGCAAAGAGTGTTTCCTGCCAAGGTGGGCAACCCCAGTACAATCCTACCAACCAGCACGGTGAAAGGAGAAACTACTCCTGCAAGTTGTCATCTGACTTCCTCTATGTCTATGGAAAACACCCACCCACACATACATACACACACAAAATCAATCAATCAATCAATCAATCAATCAATCAATCAATCAACCAACCAACCAACCAAACAACCAATCAACCAACCAAATAAAAACCCAAACAAACCAAATCCACAGTTTGACGGATTCTAAGGGTAAGGCTGCCCCAGGGTTCTGAGACCTCAGTTCTGAGTTGTCAAAGGGCCTTAACTCTCCAGTTCCACCTTTACCAAGGCTAGCCTCCCTGTCTGCCTGCAGGGGGACAGCTGCCACTGAGGAGCCAGGCTGCTGGGGCCCAGGGCTGCCCTACTTACAGCAACCTGAGGGCCCAAGAAAAGACAGGAGTCAGGTGATCCAAGAGTCACTGCCTGACTCCTACAGGAGGGGCAGAGCCAAGCTGGCAGGAGTGGGATGGAGGGATGGGGGTGGGGGATAAACCAGAACCGGAAACGCCCAGAAAGCAGCAGCAGCAACAAGCCGTGGGCCCAGCACTGACCAGCATCTCCAGGAGGAACAGCTGCTTCTCAAGTTCGTGAATTCGTTCATTCTTCATCTCAATAACATGGTGTAAACTCTCCAGCTCTTGCTCCCAGAATGGGCCAGGACTCCCATAATCCTAGAGAAGGACACCAAAGGGCCCCATCAATCAGCACGGAGGGACATGAGTCCTCCCTGTTCCCCATCCTCCCAGAAGCTCACTGCATCAGTCTTGTGTGATTTCACGGCCACGATGCATTTATTTTCTTGGCTCCCCTTCTAGGGGCACTCTTTGAGGCACGTGCCTGGTGGGTACACAGCTGTAGTTTGGTAGGCAGCTGACATGCTACCTGTGTCAGGTTGGTTAGTTGCCCCAAGTTCTCTCTGGACTCAGAGCTGTATGCTCCACCATCTGTCTGCCTCTCTCAGTGTGAATTGAGGACCCTCTTGTTTCTGGGCTCTTGTAAAGGGGAAATTGTCAGGTTTGAGGTTTGTTCTCTAGGGTTGCCTGCCCATGCCCTTTCCATAGCATCAAGGATAAAGGTCTGCAAGTGTTCTGTACCTACCTGGATGTGGTTTCTATAGAGTCGGCTAAGGATGGACCCGTCCACCTTGTTCATCTTGGCTTGCGTGGCCTCCTGTGGTGAGACATGACTTGCACAGGTGTTCTGGGGAAGGGAGCAGGAAGGAGATAGCAAAGATAGCCTGTCAAGGTGATTTTCACTATACCAATAAAAACCAGGAGGGCTAAGGTTCTTCATTGTGATTCTGGCCTACGCCATATACTGCACAGCAGAGCAGGCTGAAACCATTGCATCTAAGGCTTGAAACACTCCAGGGCTACTTCTCGCTGTAGAGCTTTTAACGGCACCTGTGATGGTTGATACTGATTGATAATTTTACAAGAGCTAGAGTCAGCAGGAGACAAACCTCTGAGCATATTGAAGAACTTTTAATGACACCCGTGATGGTTAATACTGATTGATAACTACAAGTTCTAGAGTCGTCAGGAGACAAACCTCTGAGCATGCCTTTGAGAATGTTTCTAGATCAGGTTAACTGGGGTGGGAAGAGCCACTTTTTTTTTTTTTTTAAATCTGGGTGGCACCACGCCATGGCCCAGGGCCATGCACTGAATATAGAGGACAGAGCAAGCTGAACACCAGTGTCTGTCACTCTCTGCTTCCTAACTGGGTGCAACTCGACCCGCTGCCACATCTTCCCACCACAACGGAATGACTCAAACCGTAAGCCAACATGAACTCTTCCTTCCCAAAGAAACTTCTTGTCAGGTATTTGATCAAAGTTAACTACAACTGATCCCCAAACTCTTGGGATGACATCCTGGTTATTTAAGACCAATGTCAACCTACATTCAAAGCCCAGCCATGTCCTGCTCTACCTGCCTATGCAGTGGCTCAGCATCACACCCAACCCCAATCTCAGGACATGTTATTTCTGTGCCTTTCCCCTGACAGAGATCTCCTCAGCCATTCCCCTTGTGGCAGAGTCCAACCTCTTCTTATGATCCTAGGCTCAGTCCCACCCTCTGGGGCTTGCTTCCCCCGGCCTTCCTACACCCCGGCATCTTGGACGTCCTTAGGCAACCTGTTTCCCACCCCTTCCTCCATGACTTTGAGCAAGTTGCTTGAGTCTGCTTAGGACTTGCATCCCATGATTCTTCACTGAAGCAATCCCAAGCACCTTCCGGGCTTAGACCTCCTCCCTCTGAACGCCTGCAGTCCGTGCCATCTCTGAGATCCCCCTGACAGTCCTTGGTAAGTGCTCCACTTTCCTCTCTGTTGCTCTGGGATAAAACATCCCAACGCAAAGCAACTTAGGGGCAAAGAGGATTCATTTCAGCTTCAAATTCCAGGTGACTCTCCATCATTTTGGGGAAGTCTACTTCCCCACAGGAAGGAACTTTAAACAGCTAGTCACAGCACAATCACAGTCAATAAACAAACAAATAGAGAAATTAGTGTGTACATGGTCACTTGCTGGCTTGGTTGTGCTCAGTGTGCTCTCCCCACCCTGGCAGAGTTCAGGACCCTCTGAATCCCCTGGGGGTTGGGTGTTGCCCACATCAGGCTGATCTTCTAGGTTAGCTTAATTGAGATAATACCCTACAGGACAATTCCATGCAGATGATTACTCATTAAGACTTTCTTCCCAGGCTACTCTAAGTTATGTCAAGTTAACAAAGAACAAAAAAGCTGATGGGTTGGGGATATGGCTCAACACTGCCTTCTCTTCTAGAGGATCTCAGCTCAGTTCCCAGCACGCACACGATGGCTCACAACTGCCTGTCTACAGCTCTTTCCAGACATACAAGTGGTGCATAGACATACATACAGAAAAAAAATACACATAAAATGACATAATAATAAAATCAATTAATTAATACCTCCCCCCAAAAAAACAAAGCAGAAAACCACCATAGAAAAGGAGGCCAATCTTAATTGCAAGCCAAGGGCCCTTAACCAACTCTCTGGTCACTATATCAAAGGACCAGGGTACATGGAAATCTAGCACTTCAGCCCCCTATCATCTAGGCATCATTTTTTTGGCTGCTTTGGGGGTCCACATGGCTTCCTTGTCATTTCTCCACCTCCCACAACCAAATGGCCAGGCCCGTCTCACCTGCAACGAGGCTTTGGCCTCTTGGATGCAATCACTAAGAGAGACTTTCTCCTGTGCATTCGATGTCTGCGGGACTGTGAAGAAAGGAGAGTTTTATAAAACACTTTTCCCCCAAGCCTCTGTCGAGTTCCTTAAAGTATGGAAGGTTCTGATGATCACGTGGGGCCCAGGAGCTGAGCTATAGTCTTCTTCATCCTTCTCTCTCCCACTCTGGCTCATGAGCTGTGCTGGTTAGAGTCTATTGTTAACTGGATACAGTCTAGAGTCACTTAAAAGGAGGGAACTTCATCTGAGGAGTCGGCAGGGTCACACTGGCCTGTGGGTATATCTGTGGAGCACTGACTTCTAATTGATGTGGGAGGGTTCAGCCCACTGTGGTAGGGCAGATGACCTGGGCCATGTAAGAAATTAGCTAAGCATGGGTAAGTGAGAGCCAGTGAGCTCGCAATTGACATTCTTCCATAGATTCTGTCTCCAGGTTCCTGCCATGAGTTCCTGCTCTGACTTCTCTCAATGATGGGAGTGTGACCTAGACGGTTAAGCATTTGTAGGGCTTAACAAATCCCTGGGTAACAGAAACATCTTCTCCTGGGAGAGAGTGAGCCCCACCAGAACAGGAGGGTACTATATCCCTGAAGCTTAGATGCAAGGCATGATGGGATCCTGCTACAGCATGCTAGGAGACAGGTGTTCAGCTGAGGCTGGGTCATGGAATCACAAAAAGGACAGAGCACCTGTGGCAGGAATCCCCAAAGTCCTGCCTCCTCTTCTTCAAGATGGAGAGACTGTTAGAGGATGACAGCAAGTGGCTCAAAGTCCATCACCCTCAGCAGTGAGTGGAGTCAAGAAGCTACACCAGGTTGTCTGTAAGGGCAGGATCCAGAGGAAAGAGACCAGGCTTTCTCAGAGGGGCAGTGCAGAGTGCTGAAGATCGGCCCATCCCACAATGGGTCTGGTGAGACTTACCGTAACTCTACATTCCCCCAGACCCAATTGGAACCCAGTCATATTTGACCGATCACTCAAAAACAGCCAGTCAATGACTAGCCAGATATGTGCAACAGGAGTGATGGAAGAGTGATAGCCAAAGGCCAGGGTCATAGAGAGCAGCATCATAGGAGAGAGAGCTCACAGCCAGATGTGGTGGCTCACATCTGTAATCCCAGTAGTTGGAAGGCTGAGATAGGGGGATTACCAGAAGTTCAAAGCTAGCCCAGGTTATAGAGTGAGACCTTGTCACAAACAAAACAAAACAAAACAAAATGAAACAAAACCAAAATACCAACCAAACCAAACCAAACCAACCAACCACTACCACCACCACCACCACCACCACCACTACCACCACCACCACCACCAAAAACCGAAACTGGGTAGTAACATACATCTTTTATCCCAGACTTGGGATGCTGAGGCAGGAAGTTCTCAGGGAGTTTGAGGCCAGCCTGGTTTACATAGCAAGTTCCAGGCCAGCTAAGGCTACATAGTGAGATCTGTCTCAAACAATGATAACAACCATCAGCAACAAAAATGCCAACCAGATCTTTATTTGCTTGGGTTAAGTAACGTGTCACTATGATGATCTGAGTTTGATACCCAAGACCCATGTGGAAGGAGGAGAGAACTGACTCAAACAAGGAGTCCTCTGAACTTCACACACGTGCTATGGTATGCACTCAACTATATACTCATACACACATATACACACACAAATAAATAAAATACACTTTATGAAAAAAAAAAAACAGAAAAATAGGAAGAAATTCGGACTACTGGGAAGATTGAATTGGCACGCTCCTGGGCTTCTCAGTGGGTCACTCAGCATCTATATATTTATTGTACTAAATATCATTAAACCAATGCCCACAGATTTTCCCATGTAGGTAGAGAAGGCGGCTTTCAGACAGAAACTGGACAGACGCTGAGCTTGCTGTTTAGCTGCTCTCTGGGGGCTCAAAGTCTATTGCCAAACATTCTGTACCAACGCTACAAGGTTTCAAGGTTTCAAAACTCGTTCAGACCTCTGTCCTAGTTACTATGTTTCTGGGAAGAAGGATTAAATGCTGCGGGAGAAACAAATCTTTATAAAAAGATCACTTTTAAGGACCAAATCTAGATTTCTAGACTTCCAAGAACTAAGCAAACACACTGGTGTTATTGTCTAAACCTGCTTTTTTGTTGTTGTTTTTGAAAACATTGTAGCCCATGCTGGCTTTAAGTTCCTAGTCATCCTTCAGCTTCAGCTTCCTGAGTGTTGGATGATAGGCAGCCTTCATTTTTGTAGCTATACATGGTAGCATGTTTGCTTCAGTGTTAAATGAAAAACAAACAAACAAACAAACAAAAACAAACAAACAAACCAAAAAACACAGGGGGCTGGCGAGATGGCTCAGTGGTTAAGAGCAGTCAGTGCTCTTCCGAAGGTACCGAGTTCAAATCCCAGCAACTACATGGAGGCTCACAACCATCTGTAATGAGTTCTGGTACATCTGAAGACAGCTATAGTATACTTATATATAATAAATAAATCTTTTTTTAATGAAAAACAAAACAAAACAAAAAACAAAACAAACAAACAAACAAAAAAAAAAAACCAAGGGCTAGAGGGAAGCTCAGGGTCAAGAGCATCTGCTGCCCTTACAAAGGGACCAGAGTTCAGTGCGCACAGCTCATAATCTCCTGTAATTCCAACGGCAGGGAATCTAATGCCCTCTTCTGGCCTCTGAGAGTACTGCATATACATGCACATACACAAATATTTTGAAGAACAAGATATAAAATTTATACATGAATGCTGTATGATCATGACAGATTACAAAGGAAGCAATTTGAAGCCAGGTACGGTGGCTCATGCTTTTAATCTGAGCACTCAGAAGGCAGTGGCAAGTGGATCTCTGTGAGTTCAAGGCTAGCCTGGTGTACAGAGTGACTTCCAGGACTTGTTCAGACCTCTGTCCTAGTTACAATGTTTCCAGTTGCTATGTAGCCAGAGCTACATAACAAGACCCTGTCTTGGAAAAAAAAAACAAAACCAAAAAATAATAATTCTGGAATTATTATTCTGTGTGTTCATTTTCAAGATCTATTTTAATGCTGTTAAAACATACATAACTTTCCCAAAGTATCTATATAAATGCTAACAGTACACAAAAAGATTTCAACCGGTGGTTGGGCTGAAGAGATGGCTCAGTGGTTAAGAGCACTGACTGCTCTTCCAGAGGTCCTGAGTTCAATTCCCAGCAACCACATGGTGGCATACAACCATCTGTAATGGGATCTGGTGCCCTCTTCTGGTGTGTCTGAGGACAGCAACAGTGTACTCTTATAAAATAAATAAATAAATCTTAAGATGTCAACCAGTTAGTAGTTAGGGAAATGTAGATCGAAAATTTAATAAACCAAGCATGGTGTCACACCCCTGTGACCTCAGTACTTAGGAGGCTGAAGCTAGGCTGCTTGGCTTAGTGAGATCCAGTCTCAAAAGCAAACACTTTGGCTGAGTGTGGTAGTACATCCCTTTAATTCCAACACTCAGGAGCCTGAGGCAGGAGGATCATTGCAAACTGTAAGTCAGGCTGGGCAATTAGTAAGTTCCAGGACAGCCAGGGTTACACAGTGAGATTACGTCTCAAACAATTGCAAACAAACAAGAAAACCAGACAGGCACCCACAATGAGATGCCACTTTGTGCTCACAACAGTGATGACAGAAATGGACAAGCAATACACATTGACAAGGTTGGGGAGCCACTGGGACCTTCACACCTTATTGGGAAGAGCATGAAGTAGTACAGTTGCTATGGAAAAGAGTTTGGGAGTTTCTCTGAAGGTTAAATATAGAAATGCCATATTTTCCTTCTACATGTAAAGTGAGGTGAAATTGAAGTAAGTACTTGGGCTAATGGTTCCATTCACAGTGGTTGGAGGTAAAGACAGCTTGAATATCCATGATGAATAAGTAAAGTGTGGTACGTCCATTCAGTCATATTACTCAGCCACAAAAAAGAAATGGAGTCCAGATGTGTGTTGTAACACGGAAGCATCTTGTTGGGTGAAGTAAGCTGGGCTGTCTAATGTCATTTATATGAGTCTGATGCCATGAAATCAGAGAACAGGTTAGCAGTTGCCAAAGGCTGGTGGGAAGATCAGGAGTCACTGCTGCTGGGTGTTTCTTTTGGGGGTAAGGAGAATGTTCTTGCACTGAGTGGTAGTAATGATCACATTTACAATGCATTTAGTGGCTTGTAAGTGCACTAGATGTCACCAGTGTCACACATACCAATGTTGTATGTGTGCTTTACCAATCTGGAAAAATAAGTATGCATGAATTTGGTCATTTCAATTCTAAGCTATTTAAAAACTATTAATGTGACCAAAAAAACCTCCTATTTAATTTTTAAAAACCTAATTGTATGTGTGTGTGTGTCTGTCTGTCTGTCTGTGTGTGGGGGTTATGTACATAACTGCAATACCTGTGGAAACCAAAGAGAGTCCTCATAACTGGAGTTACAGGTGGTTGTAAACTTCCAGATGTGGGTGCTCCGGTCCTCTGGAAGAGCAGTGTATAGTCTCAACCGCAGAGCCATTGCTCCAGCCTTTGCTTAATTTTTTTTTTTTTGAGACCAGTTTTTGCTGTGTCTCTCAGTTGGCTTTTAACTCACCATGTTGCCCTAGACTGGCCTCAAACTTAACAGTTGCCCTCTTACCTTCAGCCTTGTGTGTAATGGGATTACATGGCCATGAGCTATGCCTGACTATCCTAGACATAATTTTTTTTATATTTGTGTGTGTATATGGTGAGTGTATTGTGTACATGTATGTGTGTGTTGAGCACAGACATATGCAGAGGTCAAAGCTGACCCAATGCTGACCTTGTGTATCACTGCACACAGTAAGTTAGTTGGCCAGTGAGATTCTGGGGATTTTCCTGTCCCCACCTCCCATCTCACCATATGAGAACAGAATAGACACACACTGTGGTCCTTCTTTACATGGGTTCTGGGGATCTGAACTCGGGTCCTCTCACTTGTACCACATGTGTTTTACCCACTGAACCATCTCCCCAGCCTCATCCGAGACATAATTTTTAGGCATCATCACTGTATGGCTTGAAGGTGGTTGATAAAAAGTGATTTCATTTGTACAGGTTTTCTAGTTCCTGACTCTCTCCCTTTTTGAGACATGGTTTGGAGTAGCCCAGACTGGGATCCACTTTGTAACACAGATTTGCCTTGAATTCCTGACTCTCCTGTCACTGTCATCTCCCAGCTGCTAGGATTAGAGATGTGTGCCGATATGCCCCACCTACGGTGGGTAGACTTCCAGGAGATGCTTTCAAAAGGAAAGAAAAATGGGTGTGGCGGGATGCTCAAATAAAGGGAAGCAAAGCATGGTGGCAGAATGTTAAAGGCACACCCCAAGGAAAATCCCATCACCCCTCTGAATCCGAGAGGCCCATGAGGAGCCGCCTGGAGCCTCTCCAATCCTCACCTTGCCCAGCCTCCTCATGCCTTCCTTCCAGGATCCTTCCTTCTTTGTCCAGTGCCTCCAGGAGTTCTGTCTGTGTCTCTTCCACCTAGAGTGAAGAGTAGGTCAGGCTTGAGATTGGATGGGTAAAGCACACTGTCTCTCAACAACCCACTACATACAGCCCGGGGCTTCTTGAAACTCAAGGGGGCTCCTGGGTGATTAGCTCCCCACCTCCTCTATGACTGATGGGAAAGATGATGAGCCAGGGCAGAAACCCTCTGAGCCATAGCAAGTCTCAGAAATCCTGTCATCCTTAGGCTCAGATAAGCTACCAGAAGACTGCCTATATAGAAGGGTCTTAGGGGTCTTTTATTGTTGGTGTTCCATCTGCAGGGCAGGACTGGCCTCTCTCTACTGGTCTACATGAAGCACCCCACCCTCTTATTCATGCTGCTTCAAGTTCTAAAGGCTACAGGTTATTTCTGCCTCTTGCTCTCAAGTTCCTGATCTGAGGTCCCATGAGTCAGGTCCCTGGCGTGCCCACAGAGACCAGAAAATAGCAGCAGTCCCCATCTCTCCAGGCTGGCCACTTGCAGCCGGTCTCACTGTCTCACACCCAAGATGTGTGGCAGATCCACTGCACTCTGAGGGCATGATTCAGACAACAGAGTCTATGATAGATGTCCCAGTATAGCCTGTGTGTCCGCGGGGCAGCTCCTTTCCCCTTAGGCACTGGTGCCTGGTCATACGAAAGAGTCCACAGTTAAAGGTTCTGCAGGTCAGGGGTGGGACCAGCAACATCTAGACAGCTATGTTATCAAAACACACTACAGCCCCACAGATGCACATATCTGACTCACCCTCGTAGAAGAAGTGGGTTTCTGGTAAATTCATCTAAGCAAACGGTATTTTGGTGCATTCAAGGGGGCTCCTGGAGGACTTGAGTCCCTGTCTTCCTGGCATTATCTGAGGCAACACCCTCATTGTCTACAGTTTCCTGAAGCTTGTCTGCCTAAACCATCAGAGCCCAACAGATATTCTTTTAAAAGAATCTTCATGGGACTGGAGAGATGGATCAATGGCTGAGAGTCCTCCCTGCTCTTCCAGAGGACCTGAGTTCTGTTTCCAACACCCAACCCTGGTAGCCCACATGCTCCTGTATCTCCACTGTAGAGGAGCTGGTACCCTCTTCTGGGCCTCTACAGACAGCTATGCATGCATGTGCGTGCAGGTGAGTATGCACACGAAAGTAAATCCTATTTTATTTTATTTTTTTGGTGTGTATGGGTTGCATGGAGGTCAGAGGTGTCAGCCCTTACCTGTCACCTGGTTTGAGACAGGGCCTTATCTCTGCTGCATCCTCTGGGCTGGCTAGCCTACAAGATTCCAGAATTTCTTCTGTCCCTGCCCCCCATCTCACTATAGGAGTGTGGGATTACAGATGGTGTGCCACTAAGTGTGTCTTTACATGGGTTCTGAACTCAGGTCCTCACGATTGCACGGCAGATGCCTTTATCCATTGAACCCTTTCCACAGCCTCTTACTTTAAACTTTAAAACATCATTTACTGGGCTACAGAGATGGTTCAGCGGGTAAAGGTTCCTGCCACTAAACCTGACAACCTCAGTGGGATCCCTGGGACCCACATGGTGGAAGGAGAGGCCTGACTCTTGCAGGCTGTGGTCTGATTCCCACACATGCAGTGTGCCACACAGACCTAATGTCATTAAAATAAAATCACTTTAATTTATTTGTGCGCGTGGGTGGGGGTGAGAGTGTGCATATGTGGAGATCAAGCAGCTCGTGGAATTGGTTTTCTTCTCTTACTCCTTGACCTCCGGGAACCGAACTCAGGTTCTTCAGCCTCGGCAGCAGAACCTTCACCTACTGTGCTTTCTCACTGGCTCCCGCTACTCCATTTCAAAGCTACCCCGGGATCCTGGAGAGATGGCTACGTGGTTAAGAGCACTGACTGTTCTTCCAGAAAACCTGGGTTCAATTTCTAGCATCCACTTGACAAGTCCAGGGAATTGACTGGATTCTCTCTTCTGGCCTCTGTGGGTACCCATAAGCATGAGAGCATCTCCCCCACCCGCAATGCCCCAGATGAAAACAAAATAAACATTTATTCTTTTAAAGCCACCCATTTAAAGCCAGACATGTAATCTCAGTACTGGGGCAATAGAGACAGGAAGTCCAGAAATTCAAGGCCAACTTTGATAACACATTGTGATTGAGGGTACATGAGACCCTCTCAAAGCAACAAGAACAAATGAACAGAAGCCATTCAATATAATGAAGCAGTCAGTTTCAAATTGTGCAGGTTCATTTGCAGAGATTCAAAACTTCAGAACTTTGAAGATTAATTCTGGGTATATTTCCTATGTACATTTAAAGACAGCCGGCCGGCTAGGTAATGTTGAGAAAACACTCATACATCTGCCTAAGGTTTCCCCCACTGCTTCCACAGCTAGGGAGGAAACTGAGGCAGAAGGCAGAGGTGGGGGAAGGGCTCGAGAATGAACTGGGAAGGGGGAACAAGAAACGCTGGGCCTGGCTGCTTGAGTTGGCTTTAATCTGAATTTCCTGTACCACTTTGCTCACGATCCATGACCTTGACCCCTGACTAACACAGCCCGGTCATTGCATGAAAATTCCTGTGGGCTTTCTTTCTAGATAATTTTTCAAGCCTTTGTCAGTGCATTAAAGCCTCTGATCTCATACGTGTTATCTATTCTGGACCTAAAAAGCCCTCTGAACATTTCTCAGCATGCCAGACAAGTGTTTTACCAGTGATCTACACCCCAAAAGTGTTTCGTAAAAATCACTTGACACTTTATTTAGCAACTGTGGGCATGTGTGTCTATCGCACATGTGTGAAGGCCAGAGGTCAGCCTGTGGGAGCCAGTTCTCTCCCTTCACTGTGTGAGTCCTAGGTATTGAACTCAGGTCATCAAATGCCCTTAGACCCAGACTGTTTATTTTTATTTATTTGTGTGTGTGTGTGTGTGTGTGTGTGTGCACACGCACCACATGCATATGGGTGCTTCTCGGGGCCAGAAGAGATATTTTATTCCCCAGGAACTGGAGTTACACACAGCTGTTAGCTGGCAAATCATCTCTGTAGCCCCCATACACTTTTTAAAAAGATGTGGTCTCGAGCCAGGCGTGGTGGTGCATGCCTTTAATCCCAGCACTTGGGAGGCAGAGGCGGGCGGATTTCTGAGTTCGAGGCTAGCCTGGTCTACAAAGTGAGTTCCAGGACAGCCAGGGCTATACAGAGAAACCCTGTCTCGAAAAACCAAAAAAAAAAAAAAAAAAAAAAAAAAAGATATGGTCTCATTAGATGCTGAAAACACCTTTGATAAAATCCAACATCCCTTCATGACAAAAATCTTGGAGAAATCCGGGATAAACAGGACATACCTAAACATAATAAAGGCAATATACAGCAAGACAATAGCCAACATCAAATTACATCAAATTAAATGGAGAGAAACTCAAAAGCAATTCTATTAAAATCAGGAACAAGACAAGGCTGTCCACTCTCTCCTTATCTATTCTAGTACCTGAAGTTCTAGCTAGAGCAATAAGACAGATAAAGGAGGTCAGGGGGGATACAAATTGGAAAGGAAGAAGTCAGAGTATCACTTTTGCAGATGATATACCTAATTGACCCCAAAATTTCTACCAGAGAACTCCTAGCTGATAAACACTTTCAGTGAAGTGTCTGGATACAAGATTAACTGACAACAACAACAACAACAACAACAACAACAACAACAACAAGAAGAAGAAGAAGTCAGTAGCTTTCCTATAGACAAAAGACAAACAGGCCGAGAAAGAAATCAGGGCAACAACACCCTTCACAATAGCCACAAATAATACAAAATAATCTTGGTGTAACTCTAACCAAGCAATGGAAAGACCTGTATGACAAGAACTTCAAGTTTTTGAAGAAAGAAATTGGAGAAGGTATCAGAAGTTAGAAAGCTCTCCCATGCTCATGGATCAGTAGGATTAACAAAGGAAAATATGGATTACCAAAGTGGCTGTACTCCCACCAGTTATGAAGGAGTGTTCCCCTTGCTCCACATCCTCGCCAGCATAAGCTGTCTGTCACTTGTAGTTTTGATCTTAGCTATTCTGACAGGAGTAAGATGGAATCTCAGAGTCAGTTTGATTTGCATTTCCCTGATGGCTAAGGATGTTGAACATTTCTTGAAGTGCTTCTCAGCCATTTGAAATTCCTCTGTTGAGAATTCTCTGTTTGGATATGTACCCTATTTTTTAATTGGATTGTTTGGTTTGCTGCTGTCTAGTTTCTTGAGGTCTTTATATATTTAGAAATTAGCCCTCTGCTGGATACGAGGTTGGTAAAGATCTTTTCACATTCTGTTTTGCCTACTGATGGTGTCCTTTGCCTTATAGAAGCTTTTCTGTTTCCTGAGGTCACATTTATTAATTGTTGATCTTAGTGCCTGCACTATTGGTGTTCTCTTTGGAAAGTTGTCTCCTGAGCCAATGCATTCAAGGCTATTCCCCACTTTCCTTTCTATCAGGTTCAGTGTATCTGGTTTTATGGCTGAGGTCTTTGATCCACTTGGACTTGAGTTCTGTGCAGGGTGATAGATATGGATCTATTTACATTCTTCTACATGCAGACATCCAGTTTGACCAGGACCATTTGTTGAAGATACTTTCTTTCTCCACTGTATAACTGGGTTCTTTGTCAAAAATTAGGCATCTATAGGTATATAAATTTACGCGTGGGTCTTCGATTCCATTGATCAACTTGTCTGTGTTTAGGCCAATGCCATGCTGGTTTTATTACTATTGCTCTGTAGTACAACTTGAAATCAGGGGTGGTGATACCTCCTGAAGTTCTTTTATTATACAGAATTGTTTTAGCTATCCTGGGTTTTTTGTTTTTCCATATGAAGCTGAGTATTGTTTTTTCAAAGTCTGTACGGAATTGTGTTCGAATTTTGATGGGGATGGTATTGAATCCGTGGATTGCTTCTGGTAGGCTGGCTTTTCAGAAAATGAGAATCAATCTACCTCAAGACCCAGCTATACCATCCTTGAGAATATACCCAAAGGACACTTTATTCTACTACAAGAACACTTGTTCAACTATATTCATAGCAGCTATATTCATAATAACCAGAAACTGGAAACAATCTAGAAGTCCCTCAACTGAAAAAAGGATAAAGAAAATGTGGTACACCAGGAGTGGTGGTGCACGCCTTTAATCCCAGCACTTGGGAAGCAGAGGCAGGCAGATTTCTGAGTTCGAGGCCAGCCTGGTCTACAGAGTGAGTTCCAGGACAGCCAGGGCTACACAGAGAAACCCTGTCTCAAAAAAAAAAAAAAAAAAAAAGAAAGAAAAAAAAAGAAAAAAAAAGAAAAGAAAATGTGGTACATGTATACAATGGAGTATTACTCAGCTGTTAAAAAAATCATGAAATTTGTAGGCAAAGGGATAGAAGATAGTTCTACAAAAAAAAAAAAAAATCATCCTGAGTGAGGTAACTCAGACTCAGAAAGACAAACATTACCATGTACTCACTGATAAGTGGATATTAGCTGTAAAGGATAAATATACTTACAATCTATAGACCCAGAGAGACTAAGTTACAAGGAAGGCTCTGGGGTGGGGGGATGCATGACTCTCCCTGGGAAGGGGAAATAGAATATATACTGAGAGAGGACCGGATGGGATGGGATGGGGTAGGTAGAGAAGTGGGGACAGGAACAGGAGGAGTTAAGTGAGAAGTTAGAAAGAGAGTACTGGGAGAGACAACTGGGATTTGGGGGGGGGGGTATCTTGAAGATGAGCTTGAAATCCAGTGCAATGGAATTCCCCAGAAATCTATGAGGGCGATCCTAGCTAAGACTCCTAGCAAAGGGGGATACAGAGCTTGAGCCAGCCATCTCCTGTAACCAGGCAAGACTTCCAGTGGAGAGACTGGGACACCAATCCAGCTAAAAAAGCTTCAACCTACAATCTGTCCTGTCTACAAAATGTGCAGTGATAAAAGTGGCACAGAAATTATGGGGATTGTCAACCAGTGACTGGTCCAGCTTGACAAGGACACCAGAAGAAAACCCACAGAACCTGGGCTAATAGGGCTCACAGAGACTGACAACCAGGCAGCCTGCATGGGACTGGCCTAGCCCTCTGCACATATGTTAGTTTTATAGCTTGGTCTTCTTGTGGGACTCCTAACAGTGGGAGCAGGGACTGTCTCTGACTCTTTAGCGTGCTTTGGGACCCTTTCCTGCCTAATGGGTTCCTTCTAAGGCCTCACCCAGCCTTACTTCAAGGGGATTTAATTACTCTTCCTGAACCTTACTGATCTGCCATGTTTGCTTTAGATCCATGGGAGCCTGCCCTTTTCTGAAGAGGAGGAGTGGAAGGGGGTAGAGAAAGGAGGGACTGGGAGGAGGTGGGGACTGCAGTCTGGATGTAATATATGAGAGATGAATATGTTTAAAAAAAAAGATATTGTCTCTTGTAACTCTGAAACTCACAATCCTCCTGCCTCTGCCTCTCAAATCCTTGAATTACGGGTAAACACCACCATGCCCAGCTGTAGTTGTATTTGACATCTGATCTCTTGTCTCAGCCAGAAGAGATTAAACGATGTGGCCACGCCCACATGGCAAAAGGGTTTCACACCAAACACTCACGATATGTCTTCTTCAAATGTGTAGGTGTCACCATGGTGACATGCAGTGAGGCAGGGGAATGGAATGGCTGTGACTTTAAACCATGCCAGGCCCCAGCTTAGACTAAGAGACCTAGAGTGTCTTGAACCAACTACTAAAGATAAGTCAACAGGCCAGAAGTGATGTGTCTGGAAGTGATTCTGGTCTTTCTCTCACAGTTCATCCTCTAGTTCAACATCCCAATCCAGCCATGCTCTGGGTGTAGAAGGGCACTGAATCCCTCAGCACCAGTGACAATGGCCAGTGTGCCCCAGAGCAAATGCCCCGAGAGCATGGGCTCCTTCCCTTTTTTTAATACATGTATTTGTGTGTGTGTGCGTGTGTGGGAGTGCACGCATGCGCACCATAGTGCATGTGTAGAGAACAGAGGACAACTTCGGGGAGTCAGTTTTTCTCTACCAGGGGTCCTCGGAGTCATCAGACTTGGAGGCAAACACCTGTACCCCCTAAACATCCTCACCAGCCTCAAAGGCTCATTTATTTTTTAAAAATTTTAATTAAAATACTTATTTGTTTATCTATTTAATATGTATGAGTGTTTTGCCTGGATGTATGTATTATCCTTATACCATATGTATGCCTGTTGCCTGAGGAGGCCCAGAAGAGAGCATCAGATCCCCCTAGGACTAGAGTTACACAGTTGTGAGCTGCCTTGAGGGTTCTGGGACTTGAACCCATGTCCTCTGGAAGAGTAGTCAGTTCTCTTAACCACTGGACCATCTCTCCGGTTGTCCCAAAGGTTGTCTTCTTGGCAAACGGATTATGAGATGTTTATAAAAAATAGCCAAAGTAGGACAGGTGAGATGGCTTAGTGGGTAAGGAGTTTGCTACCAAACCTAGCAACCTGAATTCAATTCCCAGGACCCATATGATGGAAGAAGAGAACTGATTGCCATACAATGTCCTCCATCCTGCACTTGTGTGTCATGTACATGTACACGCGCGCGCGCGCACACACACACACACACACACACACACACACACACACACACACAGAGTAAATAAATAAACAGGGGCTGGTGAGCTGGCTCAGTGGTTAAGAGCACCGACTGCTCTTCCAAAGGTCCTGAGTTCAAATCCCAGCAACCACATGGTGGCTCATAATCATCCATAACGAAATCTGATGCTCTCTTCTGGAGTATCTGAAGACACATGACAGTGTACTTACATATAATAAATAAATAAATATTTAAAAAATAAACAGTATTGTGAAGCTCTGGTTATGACCTCATGCTATATGAGGCCTCATGGGAGGCATTTCAAATTGGGTTACACCTTGACAGATTGGTGCTGTGGGCCTATAATCCCAGCACTCAAGAGACTAAAGCAGGGGAATCGCAGGTTCCAGGCCAACCTAAGTTACACGGAGAGTTCAAAACAAAAATAGGACCAACCCAGAGCCGGAGAGAGGCTTGCTGGTTAAGAGTACTTGCTGCTCTTCCAGAGGACCAAATTTCAGTTCCCAGTTCCCACATCAAGTAGCTCACAAGTGCCTGTAACTCCAGCACTAGGACAGCCAGGGCTACACAATGAAACTGTCTCAAAACAAAAAACCAAAAACCAAGCCAGGCGGGAGGCAGAGGCAGGCAGATTTCTGAGTTCGAGGCCAGCCTGGTCTACAGAGTGAGTTCCAGGACAGCCAGGGATACACTGAGAAACCCTGTCTCGAAAAACCAAAAAAAAAAAAAGAAACCAAAAAACAAACGAGGGGGAGTGGGGGTGGACATATGCTTCAGTTAGAGCAGCACCACACAGATGAAGACCATGTAGAGTTAGCGATGATGAAGGCTGAGGTTCTTGATGCACCACGCTCTGGGTTTAAACCCTAAACTCAGCACTGTGCTATCACAGGAGCTCCCAGATCTCAGTTCCCTCAGAATGGTAGAAAGCACCTGCACTGTCTAGCTCCACCCGAGAGCTCAGACTCAGGAGGTTCTTGCTTTGTGGCTGAGACACAAGGCAGAGCTGTGGCAGACCTCTCAGCCTGCCTCAAGTCTCCCCTCACTGCACAGTGACACAGTCAGCTCCTCCCCCTCCCCTCCCATCCCCCTCTTTTGCATTCCTGGTGCCCTGGGAATTCAGCCCAGAGCCTTGTACATTGTCAGGCACTTTGCCACTGAGCTACATCACACTTGAGGGCCCTGACATTTTCTTATACTTAAACATTAGTACACAATGCGATTTTTTCTCAGTTATACAGGAGTCAGGATTTGCTGAAGAAAGTAAAATCCTGTGATCCACAGATAAGCCTGGGATACGGCACTGTATATGATATGATATACCTGCCTAAACACATTTGGAGCTGGGATATTATGTATGGTTTCTAATATCTTAATTTCTTAGATACCATGCATATTTATCTCATATTAACTGGTCTGCAAATATATTAATAATAGTGACTTAAATGAAATATCCTGGGTAACTTATTGTGAGGTGTCTAGATTGTTTCTTTCTTCAAAAATTATTTTCTAGGAGCCGAAGAGTGGCTCAGTGGTTTAAAGCACTTGATGCTCTTTCAGAGGACCTGGGTTTGATCTCAGCACCCATATGGTAGCCCATAACCGTTTGTAACTCCATCTCCTGGAGAAGCCAGCATCCTCTTCTGACCTTTTTGGGCACCAGGCAAACATATACATACATATACACACATGCAGGCAAAGCATTCATATACATAAAGTAGATAATATAAAAATTTAAATATATGTATACTAATGCTTGCTTGCACATATGTCTGTGCACCATGCGTGTATCTGGGGCCTAAAGAGGCCAGCACAGAGCATTGGATGCTCTGAAATTGAAGTTACAGATGGTTGTAAGCCACCATGCAAGAATCAAACTTGGGTTCTCTGGAAGAGTGCTCTTACCAGTGAGCTATTTCTTCAGTCCCTTACTTCTATTTTTTTTTATCTTTTTGTTTTGTTTTGTTTTAAAGACAGGGTCTCGTGTAGCGTGTAGCTCAGGCTGGCCTTGAACTTGCTGTGTAGCTGAAGATGAACTTGCATTCTTGATCCTCCTGCCTACACCTCCCAAGTGCTGGGATTGCAGGTGTGAATGGCCATATCCAATTTTCTTCCTTCCTTTCTTCTTACTTTCTTCTTTCCTTTCTAAGACATAGATCCTGGCTGACCTGGAATTCACTGTGTAGACCAGGTTTGCCTCAAACTCACTTTCTACCTGCTTCTGTTGTGTATAAAGTGCTGGAAGTAAAGGTGTATGCCACCACGTCTGACATTATTTCTGTTCTGTTCTGTTCTGTTTTGTTTTTTTCAAGACAGGGTTTCTCTGTATAGCCCTGGCTGTACTGGAACTCACTTTGTAGATCAGGCTGGCCTCGAACTCAGAAATTTGCCTGCCTCTGCCTCCTGAGTGCTGGGGTTAAAGATGTGCGCCACCACGCCCGGCTCTGTTTTTTTTTTTTTTTTTCTAATGTATTTTACTTTTAAGTGTGTGTGTGTGTGTGTGTGTGTGTGTGTGTGTGTGTGTGTGTGTGTGTGTGCCTGTGTCCATGGGTGCCTGAAGAGGATACAGGATCTCCTGGATCTAACTGGAGTTACAGGCAGTTGAGAGTTCAGAAGAGCAGTACATGCTTTCAATCACTGAGCCATCTCTCCAGCTCCTTTATTTCTATTTTTAATGGTCAAATTATGTTTTATGAGTACACTGGTTTATAAAGGCTTGAACAAGCTTGGGGCATGGCTCAATGGTAGAAATTGTATGAGACCCCGGGCTCAACCATTTCTTGGGTGACTTTTCTCATTGTGGTAACTCAAATAACACGGCAAGAAGCAGCATAACCTAGGGACGATAGAGTTCCAGAGCCATAGCCCATTTTGGCAAGGGAGGCACGGTGGCAGGAGTCTGGGATGAATGGTTCCATTGTTTCTGAAATTAGGAAGCAGACATTGGACCATAGGAAACCCGAGAGCCCTTCCAGGTTTGATATGCTGTAGGTGGGGATAAAGTTGTTATCCCACCCACCGTTAATCTTGCCCTGTGTTTGCTTTGAGCAGGAAAGGGGCTAAAGGTGTGACATACTTGGATGTTCAAGCATCATGAAGAGGTATCTCTGGGGTAGAGGATGCGGGTGGTACTTGCTTATCTGGAATCCTTCACAGCACCCTGCCTCCCAGCAGCCCAGGTCAGAACAGTACACAGACAGTCAAACGCCTAGGGCAGTGGCTCTCAACCTTCCTAATACTTTGACCCTTCACTACAGTTCTTCATGTCAAGGCGACCTCCTCCAACCATAAAAATTATTTTTGTTGCTACTTCATAACTCTAATTTTGTTACTGTTAGGAATCGTAATGTAAATATCTGCTTTCTGACAGTCTTAGGCGACTCCTGTGAAAACATTATTTGCACCCAGAGGGGTCCCGACCCACAGGTTGAGAACCCCTGGCCTAGAAGAAGAGGATGCCCCCACAACCGCCACCTCCTATCAGAGTACTCCCTGGTCCCTGCATGCAGGGAGAAGTCATTTTATTAGGAACACAGAGAAGATTATAGGATGCCCAGGGCAGGGCAGTTGCAATTGGAAAATGTAGAAGCCAGCATAAAGGACATGCATGGTTCTCTAATGGCGCTGCTATCACACATCTAAAAGAAGCAGAGCTGGGAGTGTCAGTCAGCCAAGGCTGGAGGCTCTCATGTTCTAGACCAACCTGGATGACATGGTGAAACTGTGCCAAACTCTGGTGGAATATAATCGTGGCCAAGGCACTCACTGAACAGTGGGAGGAGCCCAAGGACCTGGAGGGAAGAGTTGAGGAGTGGGCCATATCCCAGGTCCTAAGAGGTGCTCCATGAATCCCAGGAAGACAGCTCTCAGTGCTGAGGACGGGGCCTTGAGGATGGAAAGCTAAATCCTTGTGAAGTCTGAACATTGGTCGCTCAGCTTTATAGCACTGGATCCCACACTTCTAAGACAGGCTTTGCTTAGTTTCTTTCCTTTTTTCTCTCTTTCCTTCTTTCTTTCCTTCTTCCTTCCTTCCTTCCTTTCTTTCCTTATTTCTTTCTTTTCTTCTTCTCCTTCCTTCCTTCCTTCCTCCTTCCCTCCCTCCCTCCCTCCCTTCCTCCCTTCCTTCCTTTCTCTTCTTTCTTGAGACAGTTTCTCATGTAGACCAGGCTAGCCACCAACTTGCTATATAGTAAAAATGACATTGAATTCTTGATCTTCTTGTCCCCTTCTATCCCCCCAGTGCTATGACCATTGCTGTATGCCACCACGAGCTTCAGCAACTGTAATTTTGAGGCTACCCCAACAGCTTCTTTCCAGGCAGTTTGCAGATTTCTTTTCACTGTATGACCTATGAACACAATGTCAGGTGTAGTCTCTACCACCCAACGGTGCAGAAGCTGGGCTCAAACAGCTCCCCCGTGCAGTTAACTTAAACTTTCGGCATTTTCGACTGTAGTTACAGAATCTATGAGCCGGCAGGAAGCACAGGCTCAAGCGTTACACCCACCGACAGAGGCAAATGTGGGTACATTTACATGAGGCTGGGGCATGTTAGGCTCTTAGGGAAAGATTCTAGCTTCCTGTAAGTTCAACCACAAATTTCAGAAGCAAAATTAAGAACATGTATAAGCTCAGAAGGCACGAGGCCAAAGGTTGTGTCTCAAAGGCAATGATCTTAGGGATTTTTTTTCCTGAGTCAGGTTGTTATACAGTATAACCCAGGCTGCCTTCAAAATCACTATATAGCTGAAGATAACGTTGAACTCTTTTTGTATGTTTTTTGTTTTGAGATAGGGCGTCTCTGACTAGCACTGGATGTTCTAGAACTCATTCTGTGGCCCAGGCTGGCCTCGAACTCAGAGAGTCACCTGCCTCTGCCTCTGCCTCCCATGTGTCACCACATCTATTTCTATGCAGTCCTGTGGATGGAACCCAGGGACCTGTGGGCTCTAAGTAAGCACTTTCTGAGATGAGTTGCAACCCCAGGCCCTAATTCCCGGCATGTTTTCTAGTGGATTCTAGGCTGAAAAGTTTAACTGTACAACGCAGCAATGTGGCTAAACCTCATGAGTCTTTGAGATTACTCTGTGTACGGAAGCTTGCACGGATCCATCCAGAATGAGCTATGAAGCATTATTTTCTGGGTTAAAAACATGAGCTCAGGGGTCATGTGAGGGCCAGTGCTACTGTGATGGCTGGAACTGAGACCATGCGCACGCTGGTGTGATGCGTCCGTGCTGGCTGGGGCAGAAGGTGCAGCGACAGCTGCTGCATGATCAGGCAGGCAGCTCTTCTCACGCTCCCCGACTAGCATGCCTTTGGCAACCCCAGGAAAAAGGTCAAATGTGCCTGGGTCACCCCTGCATGTCACAATTATCCAGTAAAGCTCTCATCACTACCCACCTTCAAGTCCCAGCCAAGAGACCACTGCTTACTCGACTCTTTCCAATCTAGGGACAAAGTCACTGTGCTCCAGGTTAGGAGGAAAACACAGGAAGTTCATAACTAGCAAAGGTGGAGGGCTACGAAGAACCAGTGCACACACACGAACTGGCTAAACAAGAAAGACAATGGCCAGGACCGTAGGCAGCCATTAAAAAAAAAAAAAGTTTCCACAGACTGTTTCACGTGGGAAAATGCCCCTGGTAGAGCACCAGAAGATAGCCATAGGCAACATGGTCTCAGATTTAGGGCTGCAGAGATAGCTAAGTGGTTAAGAGCACTTGCGGGCTTTCCAGAGAACTGGAGTTCATTTCCCAGTATTCATGTCGGACAGCTCACAATCTCCTGTAACTGCAGCTCCCGGGGACCTGATAGACGTGTGCGCAGAGTGCTGGGATTAAAGGCATGTACCGCCACCGCCCAGCTTAAGTTTGCTTTAAAAACAAAACAAAACTATCATATTAATCCTTTGAAAATTTCATCCGCTGTTATTTTGCTGAGGCTGTTTCTTACTGGTGAGCTTAGAAGCGATTTCCAAGTTTCTTCCCACCTTCTTAAACTTTTAAACTTGACATTAAAGTGCAGTGATCAGATTTCCAAAAGGGACTTGTACATATCTGGGGCTTGTATCACCTCTATTAGCCTTACTCAGATGGCCTCTGCTTGAACCCTCTAGAAATGAGGAACTCACTACCCGTATTTATTTATTTGTTTGTTTGTTTGTTTGTTTGTTTATCTATCTATCAATGACTTCCAGACAAGACATGGAAACATGGCTCCTTTTTAGCTTTTTCCTGTGAACAAGATCCTTCATCCCAGCTCAGCAGAGAACAGATCTTAACTCCTTGTTAACAGAGGTTCCAAAGCCAGATCTGGGCTGTATATCCCTGCGCCCGTCCACCTAAGTGACGGCATTTGTCCTGGTTGTCCTCACAAACTCCTTTGCTTCTTCTGGGGAACTGTTAGGCAGTGACATCCTTAAATCACAACTTTAGTTCTATGTCTTGCTGGGTAATGGTGGTGCACGCCTTTAAAACCCAGTGCTTGGGAGGTGGAGGCAGGCAGATCTCTGAATTAGAGGCCAGCCTAGTCTACAGAGTGAGCTCCAGGATAGCCTGGGCTATCCCTGACTTGAAAAGAAATTCTGTCTCATTTTGCCCCATTCAAAGTCACACCGCCTGCCAGTCAGGTCTGTAGTAGACTCAACCTTTCATCAACACAGCAGCCAATACTGTGACTGTCTCACACAGAGCCAGAGAAGCTAAGTCTCTGGTCAGGTCACTCAGGAGCTCTGTGAGCGAAGGCAGACTACAGGAGCTCTGAACCCACTGGGGTGGGAACACACACGTTTTCCAAGTTCTTTAAAACTGCATTTTATGTATCCATTACTTGAAACATTTTTACTATGTGTATTTGAGATGGCTCAGTGGATAAAGGTACCTTTGACAAGACTGACCACCTGAGTTTGATCTCGAGGAAGGAGAGAACCAACTCCTGAATGCTGTTCCCTGACCTCCATACATGAAGAACATGTGTGTATGCACAGACGCATAGACAGTTAGATACACACACACACACAAAAAAAAAACAAAACATGAAAAACATGGATGTACATAGGCCATGAAATAAAGTAGCCAATATTGGTGTGTAGGGGGATGGCCTCACTATGTAGCCCTGGCTAGCCTGAAACTTTCTGTGTAGGCCAAACTGGCCTTAAACTCACTGGAGCAATGACCCTGAGCTTCTGACCCTCCCCCACCTTCCAAGCTCTGGAATAAGAGGCATGCACAGTTTATGTGGTGCTGGAGAATGGAAGCAGGTCTCTCCCCACTGAGCTACATCCCCAGCCCCTATTCCCAGGATATCAGTATGTTCTGTCCTGAGATAGCAGTGACTTAGCCCTAGGCTAGGCCTCTCAGTAAGGTCTGGAGTGTCCGGTCACCCAAGCCACAGAGCACAGAGGTCGTCAGATCCTAGGACCAGTGCAATGGAGGTACTAGGGGGATCATTGACATTGAGATACTGTTCCAAGCCTGGGGAGTTCTTATGAAGGCTCAGCTGCCCTCACTGCTGCTGGTCACCCCACTCTGCACAAGCCTCACATCCTGGCCTTTCTGAAGACTTTAAGCCCTTGGCTTTTATTGGGGGGAACTGCTGCCAAACTTCCCCACCCAAGAAGCCTTCCTCTCAGTCCGGGGAGGCTCTCCTGCAGCATGCCAGGCTAAATCTTGGCCTGGCTCCCAGTTGGCCCTCATTGCATTCCTAGGCACCTGCTCCATGCTCTGCACAGACGGCAGGGGGTTGGGTGGGAAGGGAAAGGCTAGATGTCAATGGAAGGAAGAAAACCAATCTCATATATATATTTATATATATATATGTAGTCCTGGTTCTCAATATGTAGACCAGGCTGTCCTCAAACTCACAAAGACCCACCTACCTTGGCCTCCTGAGTTCTGGGATTAAAGTTGTGTGCTACCATACCCAGCAAGTCTTCCATATTTTTTTAATTAAGAAAAACATTAAAAATTTGTATATATATAGGTGTTTTGCTTGCCACGTGCATGCTGGCTGCACAGAGACCAGAAGGTGTTGGATCTCATGGTACTGAAATTTCAGATAGTTTTGAGCTGCCATGTGGGTATTGGAAATTGAACTTGGGTCCTCTGGGAGAACAGCCAAGGCTCTCAACTACTAAGGCACCTCTCCAGCCCCCTAGCTGCCTCTGAGCAGCCATCCTACCATTCGGCTCTCATAGCCTCTCTGAGCCTTAGGGGCCACACCTGTAATGCGTGGAAGCTTCATTCTACAGCTCAACCTGGTCCCCAGGACCTTCCTGGCACAGAACAGGAAGTGAAAATATTTAGGGAGTGTCATTATTGTGGTCTGACTCTTGTGACCTCCTGAACCTCTATTCTAGAGTTCTATCTCCCAGGGGTATTGGCAGACTGTGTAGATATACCGGGTGCTCACGACTTGACACCCGCATTGGAAATTAAGCAAAAAGCACCAACCAGGAGGGTTAGGAACAGGTGGGAACTTAGCCAAAAAGCAGCCCACTATCCAGCTCACAGGCACCGTGAGCAAAAGAACCCAACGAAGCTGCACAGGCCCAAGGCAGACATGGAGGCCCTTTGAGGCAGCAAAGGTGAAGGGCTTTGCAGTTATCAAGAAGCCCTTAGAAGCCAGGTATGGTAGCCCAGGCCTATAATTTCAACATTAGGGAGGCTAAGTAAAATTGAAAGTTTGGGGCCAATCTAGGCTACATATTGAGAGCTTGTCTAAAAAATCTGAACAAAAACATCCAGCCTGCTGTGGTGGGGAGGCTGGTAATCCCAGCATTGGAGAGGCAGGTGAATTAGCAGTGCAAGGCCAGCTTTGGCTACACATTAAGTTTAGGACAGCCTGGGCTACACCAGACCCTGTCTCCAAAAGTGGGGATGGGGAGAAAAATAAAACAATGAAAAGTTAGTCCAAGTGCAGGGGAGGGTTCAGAGAACACACACACACACACACACACACACACACACACATTGACAAAGTTAGGGGTAGATAAACAGAGGTAACAGGAAGACTAATGAGCTGAAGTTCCTTGCAAAATTAATCATTTTCACAGTGGGGACTGATGAAGTTCACGGGCTGTCCATCCCCACAAGGGGTGGAGAGACTGGCAGACAGGAAAAAACGACTAGGACTCTAGAGTGCCTGTTTCCTTCTCTGGGCCCCCGGCTGTCCTCAGTGGATTTGGCCCTGAATCTAGGCTCTGACCTCCTGACGTTTCTCAGACCTCAAGGGGCAGAAACCTGAGTCAGTCTCTTGGGCTCTAACCCAGCTTCAGGGCTCTGGGGCGGGAGGGACAGGAAGGAGGAGAGAGCTGCAGGAGACTACAAATCAACTCCCACTTTGGCTCCTCCCAGCTACCCTAAGGGCAGCCCACGCACCGCTCAGTTCCCGCAGGAAGCCCTGACCCGCTTCCTAGGCTCTAAAGGGTGCAGTGATCCCAGGCGAAACTCGTTAAGAGGCAGCCTGTGTCTAGCAGCCCTTGGGCAGACCAGGGAGTTGAGGTTTCCAACAGGTCTCAGGTGATGCTGGTGCTGTCCGGCTGTGGACCTATCAGAGATTGCCGGCCTTAGACCTTAGCTCAAGGCGCAGAGAGGTTAAGAACTCTGTCCTCTACTACACAGTGACAGCCCCACACTGAAGGCCACCTGCCACGGACACACCAGTCACCTCCCCGCGGGGACAGCAGGGTCAGCTGCAGTTTGTCTGGGACTGAGTGTGTTAACTCGGCTTCTGATTGCCGGGTCGGGCGGAGACAGAGCACCCCCACCCCCGCACCCCAATCTCCATGACTGCCCCCCCCACTGCTGTCCATCTGGTGTCCTCTGCTGTCCCTCTGAGCGCCCCCCAAGCAGACCTCCGTGTGCGGGCTCCCGGTACCTTCTCTGCGCGCTTGCCGCGGCTGTGCCGGCTTTGCCTGCAGCCCATCCTGCTTCGCGCGTCCCGCTGGCTGTGACTCTCAACCGCCCGGAGCTGCAGCCGCGCCGGCTGCGCGCCTTAAATGCCGGAAGAGCAGGGCCTGCGCGGGGCCCCGGCCGAGCCGGGGCCGGGCCAGGGCAGGTGCCAGCGGCGCTCCACGCCAGAAGTACCTGAGGCCGGGGCAGGAGAGATCCCCAGGAGCCACAGATGGTTCTCAGGACCCTCTGATGAGAAAGAGCTGAGAGGGAAAAGAACGAAAACAATTAAACCAGGCGTTGTGGCACACGTCTGTAATCCCAGTTCTGAGGAGGTGGAGGCAGGAGGATCACAAGTTCGAGGACAGTCTGATATATATAGGGGGTTTAAGACCAGGCAGGGCTACATGATAACCTGTCATACAAAGGGAACGGGGTTGGAGAGAGATCTTAGCAGTTAAGAGTATTTTTCTGCCCTTCCAGGGAACTATGGTTCAACTCCAGACACCCACATCGGGTGGCTCAAAGATGCCTGTCCGGCTCCAGCACATGGGCCTTTTAACCTCTGAAGGCACTGAGGGTGAGTGCCTATAGACCCAGCACTTAGGAGGCTGAGGCTGGAGTTTCAGGAAGAGGCTACAGAGTAAGTAAGAGCTTATCTCAAAAACAAAACTAACCAAGCAAGCAACCAAAAGAACAAGCCAGCTGCAGGCTCAGTGGGAAAGGCAGTTGCCTGTGATGCCGACTTGAGCTCCATCCCCAGGCCCCACTTGGTGGAAGGAGAAAAGGAACATGCATGCCAAGGCTCACACACTGCATTACCCATTCATAACTAAATCTACATTTCCTGAGCTGAAAAGGCCAATCAATTTGCAGTTCCAGGAGCCTGAGGCAAAAGGACAACCACAAGTTGGAGGTCAGTCTAGGCTACAGAGTGAGCCCTTGTCTCAAAAGAAAATGAATTAAAATTATCTCAGTGAGTAAAGGTGCTTGCTACTAAGCTGATGACCTAAATTCAATTCCCAGGAAAAAGAGAGCCAACTCCTGAAATTTGTCCTCTGATCTCCATATGTAGGCCATGTGCACACATGTGTGCACACACACTCACTCTCCCCTCTTCAATAAACAAATGAATAAATGAAATAAAAGTATACTTCAGAGAGGGACAATGCTGGTAGCAAGGCCCAGAGCCCAGGTCAAATGCTCCCCCAAACCTGGCTTTTGTAACACCCCTGCAAATAAATGACACCCACTTTCATTGTAAGCTTTCCACAAGGCTGGGCCAATAGCTTTCCCCAGCTCACAAGATCTGTGTGACATAGTCTTCTCTCCTCAGGACAGACACTGCAAGCTTGCCAGATGCAGTGGGAATGGGGACAATAGGGTCAGAATCTAGGACAAGAGACTCCTTTCTATCTTCTTGGAGTGCTCACTGGGAGCTGCACGTGGGAAGGCGATAACAGCTTTGAAAGTCAGCGCTCCAGAGTACTGGGCACAGGTTAGAAAATCCGTGTCAGGGTCACAAACTCTCTGAAAGTTGTATTGAAGAAAGAGACCCAGTGCAATGAATAACACATTCAAGGCAATGACCCTCCAAAGAGCAGAAAACAATATTGAGCTGGGCATGAGGGCTTATATTTGTAGTTCAAACAGCAAGAAAGCTGAAGCAGGGGGTCACTGTGAGTTCCAGGCAAGCCTGGACTACATAATGAAACCCTGTGTCTTAGTCACTGTTTTATTGTTATGAAGAGGCACTATGAGTAAGGCAACTCTTAAAAACAGAAAGCATTTAACTGGGGGGTGGGGTGGGGTGGGCTTCTTACAGTTTCAGGAGCTTAGTCCATTATCATGGCAGGGAGCATTTAAAGGCACTGGAGCGATAGCTGAGAGTGTTACATCCTGATGGACAGATGGGGCGGGGAACAGGGCTGGACATGGGCTTTTGAAATCTCAAAACACTCCCCCAATGACACACCTCCTCCACAAGGCCACACCTCCTAATCCTTCCTAAACAGTTCCACCAACTGAAACCAAACATTCAAATCTTTGAACCTATGGGGCCATTCTCATTCAAACCACCACAGAAATGCTTAGTAAGGCAGCCAAAGTGTGGGGCAGGTGAGAAGGCTCAGTGGATTAAAAGGGTTCACTACTCAATTCAATCCCCAGAACCCACATGATGGAAGGAGAGAAGTGACCTTCCCCTGCAAGCTGTCCTCTGACCCACACATATATGCCATGGTGCAGAACATCCTGGGGACTGATCTTCCTCACCATGCTTTTTTTGGTTTTCTATTTATTTAAAAACATTTTTTCAGCCGGGCATGGTGGCACACACCTTTAATCCCAGCACTTGGGAGGCAGAGGCAGGCAGATTTCTGAGTTCCAGGCCAGCCTGGACTACAAAGTGAGTTCCAGGACAGCCAGGGCTATACAGAGAAACCCTGTCTTGAAAAACCAATAAACAAATAAATAAATAATAAAAATATTTCAGATGTCTGTTTTATGTGTATGGGTGCTTTACCTGCATGTGTGTATATGATGTACTGTCTGTGTGCCTGGTACCTGGGAAGGTCAGAAGAGGACATCAGGTCCCCTGGAACTGGAGATAACAGTCGTGAGCCACATATGAATGCTGAGAACTGAGCCCAGGGCCTTGGTTGGAGCAGCAAGTGCTCTTACCTGCTGAGCCACCTCTCAGGCATCTTCCTTTCTTTCTACTAAAAAGCATTATAATTGTCACCATAATCATAATATTATTATAATAGTTATTTTAATGAAAAAAATGCAACACTTTTAATAAGTATAATGATAGTTATTATTGTGTGTGTGTGTAGGTTATAGTTCAATTCTCTCCTTTGTTATATGGATTCTTGGGGTTGAACTCAGATTCTCAGATTTGGTGGCAAGCTCCATTACCCAGAGAGCCATCTCACTGGCCCAGGGTTTGTTTTTTGAGACATGTGTTACTGGCTGGCCTCAAAACCACTATGTAGCCAAAGAGGACCTTGAGCTTCTTTTGCTCCTCCTGCCCCTACCTCTTGAGTGCTGGGATGACTGACAGGGAGCACGTCATCACATCTGACTTCTGAGTCTTCTAGTTTTCAAAAGAAGCTGGGAGTTTTTCATGCATAGTATGAAACCATGGTCACTGTCTGTCTATCTGTCTGTCTGTCGCATGCACAGCCCTTTCTCTACTTCTGTCCCTACCATGCAAGCCGAACAGAAGACTTGGAGGAAGTGTCACAGCATCTGGTTCAGGTGACAGGTGATGGAGCTGGGCATGAAGAAACACTGTGGACGCTGAGGGCATGACTAAGTCCGTGTGGGAGCATGAAGGTTGGCCAGCTGCCCCAGCGTGTGATGGCTGCACAGGCTTCTGCAGACTGAGTATGGCTTCTTCCTGTCCGTATGGAAAAGAACATTTCGCAGCCAGTTGCTGTGAGGCGGTTTTAGGGGTCTTAGTGGCTCGGTGTGGCCAGAGTAGCTGGGTAGAGGACGTATATGAGACAGACACATGCAGACTCCCAATGGCCTTGGTGATCTGAGCAAGCTTTTTGATTTTATCTTGTAAGCAAGGGTAAGACGGGACAGATGGGTATTATGCAAGGTCACTGGGGAAGAGGGGACCGAAGGTGCTGGCTGTGAGTGGATCTAGAGAGTTGGTGAGGGCACAGAAGAACTACCTCCCCCAGACCCTGTCCTGGCTGCTGCACTCCCAGCATGCATGGCGCCAGGGCACTTCTCTCCTTTCTCAGCCTGGGAGACGCGGTCAGCCGGGATGTCGTGGTTACCGGGCCCTCTGGTTACGACTCGTTTAGTTTTAAAAACCATCGCAGTATCTCTTAAAATCAGGGCCCTGGACAGGATCCAAGGACAGTAGCTGGGACCAAACCCTTCGGGGTGTGATTCTTAATAAAGTAATCTTACAGGGAGGGAGCCTTGGCGTCTCTGGTGGCTCGGGGACCCCCCTGAGTTCAGGTATGAGTTGAAAGCTGGGCAGGGTTGCAAGGAGAGGATGCCCAATTCTGCTTTTTCCAGGCACTTTGTATGTGTGTCTGTTCACATGTGTGCCGATATGTGGAAACCAGAGGGCAACCTGGGCTGTCGTTCTTCAAGCTTCCATCTTGCTTTATGAGACAGGGTCTCTTACTAGTGTAGAACTGCCAAGGAGCTGGGCTGGCTAAGATCCACCCATCTCCACCCCCTCAGTGGTAGGATTATAGAATAACCCACCTGTCTTCATATGGGTTTTATTGCTGTGAGGAGAAACCATGGCCAAGGCAACTCTTATAAAGATGAATATTTAACTGGCGCTGGCTTACAGTTTCAGAGGTTCAGTCACTCATCATGACAAGAGGCATAGTAGCTTGCAGGCAGACACTACATTGGATCAGGTTTTCTCTGAGGGACATCTGATGACAATGCAGTGTCTTCCAAGCTGTCTGGAAGATCTAGGAGCAGAAGGTAGTAGGAACCTGAATATGACTCTTTCCCAGTACCTCCCCCCACACCTCTCCTATCCCTTCCACCCCCACCCCTTGCTGCCTGAGACTCTTCAACCTGTTATTGGTTCAGGGGTGTGGTGTAACGGAGAGTAGTGTCCACTGAGATGTGCAAGCAGAGGTAATGAAGGAAGGACAGTTTCTAAAACTATGCAAGGGGCTTCCTGGGGAGGGCTCCCCAGGAAGTGGATAATCAGAGGCATCTAATTGAGATGGGACAGGGCTTTTTGTTTGGTCCTTTTCTGGAGTAGATATTCCTCCCAAAGTGTTGGGGGTGGTCCTGATGCTGTTTGTATACTGATCTTATTTCTGCTTCCTCAAGAGGGGCTCCCCTCATAAGTAGATAAGCAGTCAATCTCATGTGAACCTTCTCCCCATTTTAACTGGTCAATAAAGGCCTGCGATTGGGCAGTGGAGGAGAAAGGTGGGACGGCAGGCCTTTGAGAGTGGGGGTACATAGAGGGACTGTGAGGACAAGAAGGGAGGAGAGAAGATGGAAGAAGAGGAGGAGAAAGCCATGATGGAGCAGAGCCGTGTGTGGCAAGGAGAAACCGCAAGTAGCAAGTAGTCTTACAGCTGGGGAATAAGTTAGTAGGGTGTTAGATCTGCCCAATCAAGGCTTATAGCTTACGATTATATAATAACTGGATTGCATGGTTTTTATACAGGTTTAGTGAGGTTGGAAGTTCCAGTAACAGCACTGGGCCTCCAGAGAGCTACATTCTTCGGGTTATGAAGATGGCTCAGTGTAGAAAGCCCTTGCCATGCAAGCGTGAGAACCAGAGCTTAGATTCCCCAACACTCATGTCCTAATTTGCTCTCTATTGCTGTAACAGAGACCATGACCAAAACATCCCGGGGAGGAAGGGTTGGTTCCTTTGGCTTTGGCTTACATTTTCAGGTAACAGTCATAAAGGGAAGTCAGGGCAGGAGCCTAAAGCAGGAACCGAAACAAAGGTCATGGAGGTAACTGCTTACATGGCTCCTTAGTCTGCTTCATTATACAACCTGGGATCACCTGCATCGGGCTGTGCCTTCCCACATCAATCAGTAACCAAAAATATGTCCCCACCGGCTTGCCTACTAGCCGATCTGAGGGAGGCAGTTGTTCCCCTTTCCCAGATGACTCTAGTTTCTGTTAACTTGACAAGAGCTAACTGGCACACATGTAAATGCCTGGCGAGGCATTTACACAGCTGCCTGGAATTTCACTGCTTAGAGGGTAGAGACGAGGGATCCTCAGAGCAAGCAGGCTAGCCAGACTACTGAATCCATGTGCTCTGGGTTCAAGGGACAGACACTACTTCAGTATGTAAGGTGGAGCGTGATCAGGCAAGATGCCTGATGTGTACCTGTGACCTCCACATGCATAGGCACTGACATGCACACATGGGAACATGCATCCACACACTATACATGCACAAACACTCAGGTGTGCACTCACGAGCGCGCATGCACCCACCCACCCACACACACACATCCCTACTAGAAGTCTGCTGTAAAGCAGAGACAAGTTAATAACACTTTATTGTGTGCTTAATTGATATGATCTTTGAATGTCCTTTTGTAAAACAAAACGAACCCAAGCCCTCCAAAACTAAGCAGAGAAAACCAAAGGTACGGACAAAGGCAACCTGGAGGTCTTGGCATTGACTGGTGCCTTGATGTGGTGGTTTGACTGTGGGCTTATGTGCATACATTAGATGCATGCAGCTTTTCATGTACCGATTACACCTCTGTAAAACGGTGTGTCTGCTGGGCAGTGGTGGCGCATGCCTTTAATCCCAATGCTCAGGAGGCAAGAGGCAGGCAGATCACCTGTGTTTGAGGCTACAGAGCAAGTTCCAGGTCAGCCAGGGCTACACAGAGAAACCCTGTCTTGAAAATAAGAGTTATTATTTCATTTTTTTTTAATTTTAAGGTTTTTTTTTAAACTTATTTTATGTGTGTGAATGTTTTGTGGATGTTTTGCCCACATGTATGTCTGTGCACCAGGTACATGCCTGGTGCCCCCAGAGGCCAGAAGAGGGAGTCAGATCTCCTGGAACTGGAGTTAGAGGCACTGTGAGACACTATGTGACTACTGGGAATACTCCCGATGCTCTGGAAGAGCACCCAGTGCTACTGACCCCAGAGCCACCCCTCCAGCCCCCGTACTTTCATGTTAGACAGTGATGGTGATGGAATTCATCATACCAAGGAAGGGCACAGCAGATTTCATGTTGGCTACAGTCCTCACATGGGGACTGACCTGGCAGGATTGCAAGCTCTTGCAACAAGTGGAGCCAGGCTGTAACCCTCAAGGCCTGTCACCCAGCTAGCCAATCCCTCTAGGCCGCACATCCTGGATGATCTACAACTTCCCAAAACAAGACGTCCAGCTGGGGGGCAAGGTTGCAAACATTTGATCCTGTGGGGACATTTCATATTCAAATCAGAGCAGCCTCCAAGGACTGGCTCTCAGTTAGGTCTCACTTTCCATGCCCACTGCCTTCGATAAGCAGAATAAGAACCCATCGGTGGATTTTATCATTGATGAGGTCAGAGCCTCATGTTCTAATCACTGCCCCCTTTTTAGCACATTGCTGTGTGAATACACAAGTCTTTGGAGGCCTTGGGGCTATAACTCAGTTGGCAGAGGGCTTGCTTAACATGTGTGAGGCTCTACTATGTGTGACCCCCAGCAGTCTCTGTCTCATATTTAGAAGAAGAGGAGGAGGAGGAAGAAGATAAAAAGAGAGGGTGGGGCCAACTTGTATTTGTATTTCAATGGTCACTTACAAATCCAGGGGATTTGAATCCAGATCTGTAATAGTTACCATTCAAAACCACTAGAACAAGAAGGGACAGTACCCTGTGTTCCTCTGAAAGTTTCTTTGTGGGATGGTGGGGGAAAGAGCATAGTCAAGTGTCAGTGGAAAAGCAAGCCAGGCTGCAGAACGCCATGGCACTAAGGACAGCCAGCAAGGGCTGCTATTTCTAGCCTCCCAGAGAGGATGGTAAGCGGGGGTGGACAGGGCAGAGTGATGGCAAGAGGAGCTGGAGACCCCTCCAGCCTGCAGCTTCCAGCTCACCCTGTTGCCCGATGTCTAAATAAGGTTGAGGCTCAGTGTAGGCAGCTAAAAATAAACTCTCTGCTCCCCCTCCCGCCTGGCGACCTCCCCAGCCCACAGGGCTCCTGGTGGTAGTGTTAATCCCAAATATTCAAGGAGAAAGACCAATTCCACAACTGACCAAGCTTTATTTTGGAGCTGCAACCTAAGTCAGGAGCAGCTTTGGGTTAGGTTTTTGAGGTCCCTTTTATGGGGAAGACCCATAAGGTTAAATGAAAACAACTCTAAGTGTGTTTACAGGGGTGAGATAACTGGCTATTAGAAAAAAAAGACATTAAAAAAAAGCAAGAATAAAAGCAAAAATAGCTGGGTGGTGGTGGCACACACCTTTAAACCCAGCACTTGGGAGGCTGAGGCAGGTAGATCTCTGCGAGTTCGAGGCCAAGCTGGTCTATAGAGCAACTTCCAGGACAGCCAGAGCTAAAATACCTCATGGTTTACTTGTTTTTTTTGTTTTTTTTTTTTTTTGTTTTGTTTTTTGAGAAAAGGGGTTTCACTATGCAATCCTAGCTGGTTTGTAATTCCCTTCATAGACCAGGATGGACACAAAACACAAACTTACAGAGATCTGCTTGCCTCTGCCTTCCAGGTGCTGGGATTAAAGGCATGCACCACAGCAGTCTAGCTTAAAAACAGGTTTTGCGGACTGGTGAGATGGCTCAGTGGGTAAGAGTACCCGACTGCTCTTCCAAAGGTCCAGAGTTCAAATCCCAGCAACCACATGGTGGCTCACAACCATCCGTAACGAGATCTGACGCCCTCTTCTGGTGTGTCTGAAGACAGCTACAGTGTACTTACATATAATAAATAAATAAATCTTTGAAAAAAAACAGGTTTTGCAGGGCACATCAGGTTTAAGAAACAGAAACTCTTAACTAGAAATAGAATGTTTTAAAAAATTATTTATTGGTTTATTTTTATGTGTCTACACACACACATACACACACACACACACATACACACACACACCACATATCTGCAGGAGCCTGAGGCAGTTCAAAGAGGGCATTGGATCCCCTGGAATTGGAGTTACAGGTGATTGTGAACTGCTATGTGGGTGCAGTTTTCTGGATAAGCAACCAAAGAGCTATCCTTCCAGCCCAAAAAAAACCTATTCTTGTCGGAGATGGGACTTAGCAATAAGGTATCCTTAACAATGTGCCTCCTGTTCTGGTTTCACAGTACGACTGGCTCTCCGAAGCCGTGCACTCTGGAGCTGTAGAGGCAGGTCTCCTTGGGGACCACATAGGCATAAGGACCAGAGGACCAGGATCAAAGTCAGGAGTTGAGGGTCTCTTCCCAAACCTGAGTGAATGAACATCTCTTTCTTTCCCTGGGATTTTTAGGACTCGTCTGTCCTACGCATCTATTTTAGTTCATGAAGTTTTTCATGAAGATTGCAACTAGCTGCTTACCCTAAAGTTTGGAGAGTTCAGGTAAGAATCCAGTTTTCCTTCTTAGTCTTGGAAAATCCAATTAGGCCATAGTGTTTTTCAACCGAGACGAGCTGGGCCTCGGGCGCCCTCTGCTGGAAAGTAACGTGTACTGATGATGGCTGTGAACAGGCTTGAAATCCCAGCAGCCCTGAGGCCAACAGCGGGTGAAGTTGCTGAGGCACAGTCCGTAGTGCAATCTCAGAGCTGGATGCCCTGGTATTGCCCTGCCTGGCAAATGCTAGAGGAATGAATGAATGAATGAATGAATGAGCTTCATAGTGCTCCGGAAACTGCAGAGGACTCGCCAAGGGTTTATTACTATTGGTAGGTAAATTGATGTGGTTCGTCTCAGAATCCAGCTCTCAAGGCTTAAGAAGGGACTTCTTAACTCTCAACCCAGCTTTCTGTGAAAGCAGCTGGATCAGGGTTCTGGGAAGAGGAGAGTTAAAAATGGGGACGGGGTTGGGGATTTAGCTCAGTGGGAGAGCACTTGCCTAACAAGTGCAAGGCCCTGGGTTCAGTCCTCAACTCTGGGGAAAAAAAAAAAAAAAAAGACAAAATAACCCGCCTCTTCTTGGGCAACTTGTCAGAGCTCGATTCCCGATCTGATGTAACAATACCGATCTGATGTAACAATACCGACCTGGACCCCTTCTGAGGCACAGAGGAATCCCTTCCCCTCATCCTGGGGAGGACTGAGGCATGATCCTTCCTGCTTGTTGTCCTAAGCAGAGGGGGAAGGGACAGTCGCCCAGTGGTTTTCTTTGGAAAGAAATAGTGACTTTACCCAAGGACGGCAAAGTTAGCTGAACCTGGACACCTGCTACTGCCTGGCCAGAATACTGTTCTAGTCCACCATAAAAGTCAGAGTCTACACTCCCATGTCAAAGATGACGGATGGCAGGCGGGTAACTGAGGGCCTGTGTGACACACTTGAGGATCTGGGTGTGATCCCAAGCTTTGCTTTAAGTGGAGTGCAAGAAGTTCACAGGTCTGTCACTCCCAGCCAGTGCAGAGCTGAAAACTGGGGCATAAGGGGCTATCTCAGACCACCCTAACCTGGGCTGCATTAGACTGTATCTCAACATAACAAAGGAAGAACTTAGATCCCACACTGAAAGTCACGTTAACAAGAGAAAAGCAAGGCTGGGATCCTAGCTCAGGGGGCACACGGGTGCTGACCGTCTGTTCCTCTAAGTGGTGACTTCTCACAGGGCCATAGAGACCAGTCAGCCGGACATCTCTTCTTTTTCCTGCCTGTCTTCTTTACTGTGGCTGAAGTCCCAGAACGACATCATTGTCCTAATCTTCCCTCAGAGTCACCGTGGATCCCTGGATGAGGGCAACTGTACACAAAGGCAGGGGCATACCCTGAAGCGGTAGCCATCTTGTGGGAGCCCAACTACTGCCTCAAGGGTGACAGTTTTGGACCACCCTGAGGAACAAGAGCTGAGACAATGTCAACACCTTGCCCAGGATGTCACCCACCCCAGCTCTTCCTCTCCTTATATCTAAAGTTCGTTTAAGTACCCCCAAAGTGGAATTGGGGCTACTGGACCCCTCTATCTTTTCTTCTAACAAGTGTGGCCATACTGAGTAAATCTGTTTTCTCTCTTCTCTCTTCTCTCTTCTCTCTACTCTCTTCTCTCTCTCCAGGGTTTCTATGTGTAGCCCTGGCTGTCCTGGAATTCACTCTGTAGACCAGACTGGCCTCCATCTCAGAAATCCTCCTGTCTCTGTCTCCTGAGTGCTGGGATTAAAGGCATGTGCCACTACTGCCTACCGTATTATTTTTTTCACTACTGGTGAGGCAGGTGGCAGAGCCTAGGTAGATGGGGCTGCTAACGTTGAGTTTTTGCCCTAAAAACACCTGCAGCAAGACCCTGTCTCAGGGCTGGAGTGATGGCTCAGTGATCAAAAGCACTTGCTGTTTTTCTACAGGAACAGAGTTCAGTTTCCAGCATCCACATTGTGAGGCTCACAACTGCCTGTAACTCTAGTTCCAGAGGGCCAGGACAACCTCTTCTGCCTGCTTGACCACCTGCATACAGGCGATACTCCCAACCCTACACACACATCCATGTTAATAAAAATAAGTCTTTTTTTTTTTTTGGTTTTTCGAGACAGGGTTTCTCTGTGTAGCCCTGACTGTCCTGGAACTCACTCTGTAGACCAGACTGGCCTCAAACTCAGAAATCTGCCTGCCTCTGCCTCCCAAGTGCTGGGATTAAAGGTGTGTGCCACCACGCCCGGCATAAAAATAAGTCTTAAAAACAAAACCCTGTCTTAATGTCAAAATCATAGAAGAGGGCTGAGTGTGGGATTCAGCTCAGTGGTGGAGTGGTCATTTGGCATGTGAGGAAGGCCTGTGGTCAGTCTCTGGTACCAAAACCCCTCATCCTCTATAAAAAGATCCAAGGACCTTTCTTTCTTTCTTTTCTTTGACTGGGATAAGGAATGGAGAGCCAGGTAACCATATAAAGATGTGACTGAACAAAAATGGAACTACCTACCCAACTGGAATGTCAGCAGGACCTTGCCCTGGCATCTCGTTGGCTCCTTGGTCTATAGAAAGAATTCAGATGAAAACCGTGACACAGAGCAGTGTAGAAGACCCAAAGTGAGGCACCTTCAAGACCTGAGAGTAGACTGACTAAATAGAGAGGAAAAAAAAAAACCCACAAAGACAACCGTAACTGAAATTTTTGCAACAGGTACTCCGGGGTGGGTGGGTGGGTGGGTAGGTGGATGTTTTTCTGTTTGGATGATTTATAGGCCTATTTGGAATAAGTCTCTCAAGGGAGGGGACAATGGTATGTCCAGAGATGCTTGGTTAGATGGTAATCATTGGAGGTAGTTTAGAAAGTCATGCCTCCATCCAGAGCCAGAGATAGGACCTAAAACTCATTATTTTGACCAGCAATCAAAGTCCTGCAGATTGGCTTCTGGCTTTACAAGCAGCTGCTTATGAGGGGATGGGCCCAGCCTCGTGACCTTCAAGCCTGACTCATTTATGTAGTTACTTAACAGTAATTAGACAGAGATCGGACAATCTGCAACACCTGCTCAGATGTCCCCTCTCCCTCTCTTTATGTATCTTTCTGTCCTCTCAAGTATGGGACAAGACTCATTTTGGATGAGTCCCATACTTTGGATGAGGGTGGAGGGGGGAAGGGGGAGGGGAGAGAGGGGAAAGAGGGGAGAGAGGGGAGAGAGGGGAGAGAGGGGAGAGAGGGGAGAGAGGGGAGAGAGGATCTTATGATCCCAAGGATCTTATGATCCTCAAATAAGATAGGTGGTAGAATTGTGTGTTGTCTGATCTGCTCCCCAGGAAGGTGGGAGAAAGGGTCAGTTGCATTCCTAGGTTTTAAGGCTAGCTTTGGTGGGAGATGGGTTCTGGTTCTAGGATTGCCTTGGGTAAGAGGTTATTCTTAGGCTCTATAGCTTGGCTTTGGACAAGATGCTGAGCAGAAGGGCAGGAGAGCATCAAGGCAGAGCTGAAGTTCTTCCAGTGTCCTTCAGTTCAAAGTGCCTAGCATTTCAAAGTGCCATACCTTGGGGTATAATTTCCTGAGTCCCAACACTACTGAAACTGTGGAGTTTAGTATTAGATAGCAGCACTGGCTCATGGGGTAGGGGGATATTTATATGTTATTTGTTGGCTTTTTGAGATAAGGTCTCACATAGTCCAAGTTGGCCTTAAACTCAAAATGTAGTCAAGGGTGTCCTCAGCTTGGGGTCCTCCTGTCTGCAAGCTTCCACCACCTAAGTGTTGGGATTACAGGAATTACAGGTGTGACCTGCCGGGCTGAGCTAATTATTGGGCTCCATTCAGATAGCTTGATGGCTCCCTGCATCTTTAATGTGATCATGGGTGCTATGCACACACTTTAGTTCTATAGACAGTGGATCTTCAGGATAGGAAACTGTTGGAATCTTCCAGGGGAATTAGACAAGGTGTCAATCTATCATTTCCATTCCAAGGTACAGCTTGGGCAAAGGAACTGTCTAGGGCTCCCTAGTTGGTGACAGTATAGCCTGAAGTAAGTATGACAGTGTCAGAGAAGGCCCTGACGAGATGGGAATCTTTGTGAATCAAAGCAGTGTTCCGTGGCGTGGGCACCTTCCAGCATGGCTGCTGAGACCAAGGGGACACTCTTCCCAGGGCTCCTTCCCCTCCCTGTCTGGTCTTCTCAACTGGTCCCAACCTTGCTCCCAGTGACACTGTCAGGCCTCAGTTGCTCTCGGGGTTCAGGTTATTTTTTTTGAGGAGATGAGAGGTTTGTATTTCTGTATGCTTTGTGGTGGCTCCCAGATGTGTCAGAGGTGGGGAGACCAGAACTTTGGGCCATGCTGCTGAGAGATCCTGGGCAAGCCTATTTCTGTTCTGTTTCTTTTTCTCTAAAACCGGATAGTTACAGGATATCCCATTAAAATAAATCCTAGTAGTCCTTCCCACCACAACCCATACCATGCAGAAACTCTACCACTGAACTATACTCCAACTCCCTTCTAGTGTTACAAACACACACAGGCACCCATGCCTGCAGGAACGAATGTAACAGAAACTCTGGAAACAAAATGTCCAAAAGTGATTAGATGGCTAAGTGTGGTAACTCCTATATCCAGTGCTTGGGAGGTTGAGACAGGAGGATTGCTTCATGTTTCAGCTTGGATTCTAGGCTAGCTAGAACTATGTCTTAAAAGCAGGAGTGTACCGGGTGTGGTGGTGCACGCCTTTAATCCCAGCACTGGGGAGGCAGAGGCAGGCGGATTTCTGAGTTCGAGGCCAGCCTGGTCTACAAAGTGAGTTCAGGACAGCCAGGGGCTATACAGAGAAACTCTGTCTCAAAAAAAAAAAAAAAAAAAAAAAAAGAAAAGAAAAAAAAGAGTGCGCTGGGTGGTGGCATTCAACCTTAATTCTTTCACTTTGGAGGCAGAGGTATGCAGAGATGGGTGAGTTTGAGGCCAGCCTGATCTACATTAGTGAGTTTTGGGACAACTAGAGTTACATAGTTACACCTGTCTCAAAAATACCAGTACACACACCACCACCACCATCTGTTGTTTTTGTTTATATTTTATGGGTGTGAGTGTTTTGCCTGTGTGTCTATACGTGTACCAGGTCCGAGTTCAGAAGAGTTTCAGATGCCTGGGGGACACCATATTGGTGCTCCTCTGCAAGAGCTGCCGGTACCCCTAACCACTGAGCTGTCTCTCCAGCCCATGTTCTGTTTATTGTTGTTGTTTTAGGATTTTGTCTTCTTTTGGGGACAATATTGATTATAATTATCTTCTTATAAATGTGAAAATCCAAAGGATGTTTCCTCACCTCTCTTTTATTTATTGGCTCTTGTGTGTCACAGCATACAAGTATAAGTCTGAGAACAACTGTGAGAGTTAATTCTCTCCACCAGGTGGGTCTTGGGAACCAAACTCATGGTGTCCCGCTTGAGAGCAAGCACTTCTAATCACTGGACCATCTTGCTGCACCAACCCTGCTTTTATGCTGCTGCTGTTTGTTGTTGTTGTTGCTTGTGGCAGTGGTGGTGATGGTGGTGATTGTGGTGTGTCTGTTGGTTTTTTTTAGACAGGTCTAACTATGTAACTCTGGTTGTCCTGAAACTCACTAAGGTAGATCAGGCTGGCCTCAAACTCACCCATATCTGCCTACCTCTGCCTCCAAAGTGCAGGGATTAAAGTCACATGCCACCACCCAGCCGCACTCCTGCTTTTAAGACAGGGTCTCGCCATGTAGTTCTAGCTAGCCTAGAATCCAAGCTGAAACATGAAGCAATCCTCCTGTCTCAACCTCCCAAGCACTGGATATAGGAGTTACCACACTCAGCCATCTAATCACTTTTGGTTATTTTGTTTCCAGAGTTTCTGTTACATTTGTTCCTTCAGGCCTGGGTGTGTGTGTGTGTGTGTGTGTGTGTGTGTGTGTGTTTGTAACACTAGAAGGGAGTTGGAGTGTAGTTTAGTGGTAGAGTTTCTACATGGTATGGGAACTACATGGTATGGATTGTGGTGGGAAGAAAATACTTTAGTTCCGGACTTTGCTTAATGTTGGCGGTGACAGAAACACCATCGATACTGAGAGAACAACTCTGATTTAGTGAAGTAACCATTGTCTAAGGCCTGGAACTCACTACGTCGGCCAGGTTGGCTTCAAATTCCTGGCAATGTGCCTCGACCTCTGGAGTGCTGGGTTATAAAAGTACACCAACAGGTGATGTGGAGATAAGAGCTGTTATCTCATCTTAAACCAAGAGGTAAACAACTTGAGTGGAAAGAAAAGCTGGATGTGGTGGTGCACACCTTTGATCCCAGCACTTGGGAGACAGAGGCAGGTGGATCTCTGTAAATTCAAGACCAGCCTGCTCTACACAGCAAGTTCCAGGCCAACTAGCGAGACCCAATACCAGACCAAAACAAAAAACCCAAATAAACATGTGAGAATATGGAGGCAGGAGGCTCATGGGGGTATTGCTACAGACATACACCACCACACCCTGCATATACATTTGTGTATTTCTCTTTTGTGGGGCTGTAGATCTAAGCTAGGGCTTCAGGCAAGTGTGTGACCACTTACCTATATTCCATCCCCAGTTTTTATGTTTGTTTGTGGTGCTCAGATCAGACCTGGGTTCCCAGGCATGCTAGGTAGCTAGCTGCTCTGCCATTGAGCTGTGTCCCCAGTTCTCCTTTATGTTAATGAAGAAGTCCCAGCTCTGGAGATGGAGATGCCTGAAGCTGTCCTGCAGTAGCGCTCTGAGAACAGCTTCCCAGAGTGGTGTTGTGCAGCCTTGGCTAGAAGCCACTGCCTGATTGTCAGGATACTGGCTTTCAGGTCTGCTCATCTCTCAATGATTCTCGTTTTAACCAAGAAAAGGCAAAGTCAACCTCCACAGATGCTTCCCCGCTGACTCAGGAAGGCACGCACCCCCACTTTATATTGCTTTAATGGAAGTTTTCGTCTTTGGGGACTCTTGCTTGGTCTCGTATCATCTGTTGATTTCTTTAGTTGCTACTGCTCATCACTAAGACTCCAGATGTGAGGAGGATGGGATGAGCCTTGAGGGGTGTGGACAGGGCCTTTATTTTGTCCAGTTGTCAAATCTGTCAGTGCATAAGAGAGCTTATTACAGAATCATCTTCCTTATGATATATTTACTTGCTGATATATTTAGCTGTATCAAGGTCTCACACACTCCAAGCAGACTCAGAACTCCACAGGGAGCTGAGGTTGACCTTGAACTTCCGATCCTTCTGCTTGTACTTCACAAGTGTTAGAATCACAAGCAGGTACCACCATGCCCAGTTTATATGGTGCTAGGCTGGAACACAGAGCCTTGTGCATACTATGCAAACACTTTATCAAACGAACTACACCTTCACCTGCATCCTTATGATTTTTAAATCCTCATTTTGCAAATAGAAAATTGAAGTCAGAGAGCTGAGGCCCCTGACCACTCTTCTATAGCAGTAATGGGGCAGGGCCAGAATACAGCCTGCTGAACAAGCCTGTCCCATCTCTCTTTCCATTGTTGTTATGGCTTGCTTTCCAGTCATGGCGTCTGTGGGATTCTAGAATTTCCTTCAAAGCCATTCATGTGGGAGTACCAACCTGAAGGAATGTGTCCCTTCACCTACCTGTGTGATGCTGGAGGGTTGTCAGGCAGAGAAGATGGAGGGTTAGGGGTCAGGAGGAAGTGAGTGATGCGGGTGAGGGGACTTGGCAACTGTGTAAAAGAATGAATAATATTCCAGCATGACCAGTGGTTTTTTTTTTTTTTTCTTTTTAAAACAAAATCTCAATTGTTCAATTTTTACCAATGAAGAGATTCGGGAGCCAGATGTTGGGGTGAAAGCCTGCTCAAAAAACCTCCTTCAAACTGAACGTTCCTCCTTTCTATGTCCTGTGCCTCTCTCTGTCCTCCTGACTCCCTCTTACTCTCTGTTTTTCTCTTAATAATATAAGATGCTTCCTCTTCATCAATTGGTTGCTTGTTCAGTCTATTAACCTGTACTTTACTTTATTTAATCCTGTTTACAATATTCAAGCAGAAACCTCTTTGATTAAAGGTATGTGCTAAGGTTGTGCCCCACCACAACTAAAACAGGTGTTTCCAGCAAATAACACAATCTCAGGGTTCACAGTGTGATCAAATATGCTGTAACAGTTCAGAGCTAGGACTGTAGTCCTCTCTATCTAAGGGTAAGGCCACACAGACAACCCCTACAACCTGTGAGACCAGCCACAGTATGAATGACCTCTCTTCACTTTGCTATGTGACAGTGGGAAAGGGCTTCTCTCTTCTGGTCCTTGACTTGCATCTGTGCGTGATGAAGGAGAGAGTTTAGTGTGACAGAACCATTGGGTAAAGTATGCAGCCTAGTTAATAGAGATGAACCAATGTCATGTTTTTAATGATATGAAATGTATTCTAATATGAACAAAGGGGAAACTAGACAGGCACACAGAATGAATAAAACAAAATGTAGCTTAGGACACATTAAAAATTGACAGTCTTGCCGGGCGTGGTGGTGCACGCCTTTAATCCCAGCACTTGGGAGGCAGAGGCAGGTGGATTTCTGAGTTCGAGGCCAGCCTGGTCTACAAAGTGAGTTCCAGGACAGCCAGGGCTACACAGAGAAACCCTGTCTCAAAAACCCAAAAAAAAAAAAAAAAAAAAAAAAAAGACAGTCTTGTCAGGTGCTGGCTATTCATTAGTAACTAAAAGTTATAGTCCCACATCTAATTTTAGGAATATTTTTGAGGCAAGAAAAAGGAGAAAGGAGAACCAAGACCCTCACTCTATAACTAATCAAAGTCATGAAAATGAATCTTTATTTATTTATTTTTTAACATTCTGCAGAAAGGGGCATAGAGAAAAAGCAAATCTAGCTGGCTTGTTGAACTGATGAAAGACAGTGGTTTTAAGTCCTGATGCAGAGAAGTTCCTTCCCTTTCTCTCGCGTAATTTGGGACTCAGGTACAATCATTGCACCTCCCTGAGTTGTTCATCCTGTTGGTTTAGGACAATCTTATCTAAAATTACCATCTTGGGGCTTGAGAATGCCCCCTTTACTAAAGATGAGCTCAGAGGACTGCCTACAGCTTTTCAAGGTTCAATTTTTTTCTTTCTTTCTTTCTTTCTTTCTCTCTCTCTCTCTCTCTCTCTCTCTCTCTCTCTCTTTCTCTCTCTCTTTCTTTCTTCTTCTTCTTCTTCTTCTTCTTCTTTTTTTTTTGAGACAGAGTTTCTCTGTGTAGCCCTGGCTGTCCTGGAACTCACTCTGTAGAGCAGGCTGGCCTTGAACTCAGAAATCCGCCTGCCTCTGCCTCCCAAGTGCTGGAATTAAAGGCGTGCCCTACCCCACCCCCTGCTCAAGGTTCAGTTTACAACATGTGACAGCCACCTGCTAAGTGGAGAGAGGTTCTTTGAGCCTCTTGCTTAATCTGTAACTCTGACAGGTTCAGTAGCTCAGACTTAAGGCAGAACAGTGATTTATTTTTTTCCTTTCCTTTTAAAAAAAAGTTATTTATTTATTTCATGTATGCGAGTACACTGATTGCTGTTTTCAGACACAGCAGAAGAGGACATCGGATCCCATTATAAACCGTTGTGAACCACGATGTGGTTGCTGGGAATTGAACTCAGCACCTCTGGAAAAGCAGTCAGTGCTCCTAACTGCTGAGTCATCTCTCCAGCCCTGTGATTTATTTCTTACAGAAGGAAGATAGGGAAAAAATCATGGGTGATAAGAAGGAGCCCCTTCACCTGGAATCTGGTTGGAGCAGAAAAGCAAGAATCCCTGCACAATTAAGTATTGCTTAAGGCTCCCACATTCCCAGTTGTTAAGTCTACAGTTTTCTAGCAATCTTACTAGAAATTCCATTTACCAAGAAGCACAGGCACTCAGCTCCCTGTGCAAGTTCAGTGGTTTCTGGTTTCAGTTAACCAGCTTGGAACCCTGCTCAAGGTACCTTTGGAGCCAATCCATAACCGTAGTTATTGAATAAAAAAACAGGGATGGGCTTCTAAAATCTTGTAGTCAGAATGAGAACTCTAGGACCTAGAGTCTTTGAGAAGGCCACAAACCTACTTTCCAATGTGACTTAACTTTGTTCCGGGCGCTATTTTGTCTCTTAAGTCTCATGTCTTAAGCCTATATTTTAAATAAAATCACTAACTGTGCTTCACCGTGAGGCTAGTCCTCAAATTCTTTTCAGCGACAAAGCCCAGTTTGGCCTTGGTGAAGGTCTCGAACTCCTCCTCGGGCCATAAGGGTGACAGTTGGACGTTCTTTCTGTCAACGTTTCTGGTATTTTGTACTTTGGAAAGTAAACTTTGGTGTCTAACGAAAAGACTGCGGACAGCGATAAGCACCACCATCTCCTAAACTCATCGTTAGGCGCAGGCGCTTTCCCAGGTCTAAAAGCCTCAGGACCTGGCAGCGCTTTAGATGCTGTTAAATGCCAACAACCACATGCCAGGAGTTACAATATGAGCAGGAAACTGGCAGGGAGCTTTCTCTCTGTGTAGAGAGGAACCTAGGAAGGAAAAAACTGAACCTTGAAAAACACTCCAGAACTTCGCCCCGCCCCGCCCAACAAGCCCCGCCCATCTCGCCTATCATCCTCACCCAACCGCGTGTGGAGCCCTGCTTCTGCATTCAGCTCCGCCCTAGCACTCGGCCCTGTCCCTCCCGCCTCTTAGCCCCACCCCTCCCGCAGTCCCGCCCCTCGCGCTCCGCCCTTCTCCGTCCTCTTAGCCTCGCTCCTTCCCTCAGCCCCGCCCTCAATCGACCCCGCCTCTTTCGCAGAACCTTTTTTTTTTTTTCCTCAGAACTCAGCTCCGCCCCTTCCTCCGCTGGCTCTGCCCCTGCAGTAGGCCGTTGAGGGTGGGGCTGAAGCAGGTGGTGTTTGGGGCGTGGCCGGAGAAGTCCCGCCTAGGGCCTGCAATCTCAGCCCCGCGGGGCGGAGCGCTGAGCGCAGCCAGGCTGTGCATTAGCGACCTGCTGTCTTTAAAGGCAGCCGTGAGTCGCATTGCCTAGACCGACACGGAGGACCATCGCCATGCACCGTCTACCGCTGCTGCTCCTGCTGGGCTTGCTGCTCGCAGGCTCCGTCGCCCCTGCGCGCCTCGTCCCGAAGCGCGTGAGTGTCCCCGATCCTGGAGCAGGCCTTCAGCGACATCCCGGGACTGATGGGTCCAGACTGTCCTAGAAGGGCTCCTCTCCTCCGAATCGTCCTGTCCCACCCATCCTTTCCGGGTGCAGAGCAGTGATGCGAACGCTCTTGTCCTAAACCCAGGTTCTCAGTCTGTGACTCGCTGCATTCCGGGCCCTCTTCTTTCCCTGTTTTCTGCTTGGCTCTGAGGTCTTCCTGCTGGTAGGAGGGTTGAATGTTGGGCCCGGAGGTTCAAACTTGGCTACCAGGTTACTGAGGGCCAGCAGTGTGATTCCAAAGCACCTAGCTGTGTGCCACTGAGACCCTCCATCTCCTGACAGCCTTTTACTTCCCTGTCTCTAATTCCCTGCACTACAGACCACTGGGAAAGGGGGGTTCGGTCATTCTGAGGGGAAAGCCCAGTCCCATTGCCTTTTGTTGTGGCCTAAAAGTGCAGGTCCTCCAGACCCTTCCTGCCAGGACCGGCTGAAAAAAGGGGGAAAGTGTTGTGGACGATCTTAGCTTTAGTGTATAAAATGTATGTCATGTCAGCATAGGGTGAGGGCTTTCATGAACCGAGGGTTTGCAGAATGCCCAAGGAATAGGGCAGTTGGGGCCAGTATGGCCTTGGCCTTGTTTGGTCAGATGCAGGGAGATGTTACATGTGGGAGGAAGGACCTTTTGACCTCACTGTCCCAGAGGCTAGTCAGCTTGTCTCTTTTTTTTTTTTTTTTTTTTTGGTTGTTTGAGACAAGGTTTCTCTGTATAGTCCTGGCTGTCCTGGACTTTGTAGACCAGGCTGGCCTCGAACTCAGAAATCCGCCTGCCTCTGCCTCCCGAGTGCTGGGATTAAAGGCGTGTGCCACCACGCCTGGCTCAGCTTGTCTCTTGACGTCTCCTGGTGTGGGAATTCAGGTCTTGGTTCCACAGCCGGCCTTGTGAGGTGGAGCCCAGTTAGAGGCAGTAGGCCTGCAGATGACATCCCCATTTCTCCTGTATGCTTTGCCTGTGGGTGCCATTCCAAACTTTAGGGGCTCAGATAGGCAATTTGGAGGGACTCAGGCATTGTAGGCACCAACCTCCTTTTGGCTGTTAAGGACTTTACTCAAGATCACTCAGTGACATTTTTGAACCTTACTCTAGAGGCTTATGGTCGCAGAACTTGAGTCTGCAGTGACCAGTGAGTGACTGAGTCTTCAGAACCCTGGGGTCTTCTTGTATCACTGGTCCTGTGACCCTGGGCTGTAGTGACTCTGATATGACTGGCTTTGTGCTGGGCACTTACTAGACTCTATGTTGCATAGTAGGTGTCATTTATTATATACCTACTGTGTGCTGCAGATTGAGCTTTGTACTTTTCCTCTTTTAAAAAAAATTGTTTTTTGAGATAGGATCTCTGTTGTCCAGGCTAGCCTAAACTCTTCTAAGTAGCTAATGATAACCTTGAACTATACTGATCCTCCTGTCTCCATCTCCCAATTTTGGAGTAATTCATAAGGATAGCATAAAGTTCTGTGTATTTACCTAATTGCTTTTGTTAGTACCCCATATTATCAGTGTGCTTGTTAAAACCAAGCCAGTGTGGGTCCTTTACTGTGAACTAAATTAGGCTTTATTTGGGTTTCCCATGAATGTCCCTCTCTATTCCAGCACCTGCTCTGGGGTTCCCTATTGTCATCCCTGTCACATCGTCTCTCTCTTCTCAGGCCCGGGGCAGAACATTTAAATGAGCTTGGCTGCCTTCAGGCGCTGAGTCCTGTTGCTTTGTGTACAGACTTCTCCTCCTGCCATCACCCTGACAGAAGATATAGTTATGCTCACTTAATAAATGAGGAAGTTGAACCTCCAGGGGTTAACATGCCAGAGGTGTCTGCTAGTGAGACCAGGGCTTAATTAGCATCTGTTAGTGAGAGCAGTAGTGGTTGGTGTGTGATTTTAACCCATGCCTGGATCTGCCCCTATTCTGCCTATGTAGCCACATCTAGGCTAGGGATGGCATCTGCCAGGTTCGAGGTACATACTGCTGATCGCTATCCTCCCTTTCCCCAAGAGCCTGGACTCAGCTGCTGGAGTACCTCACAGCTGAAGCTGCCCAGGCCCTGCTAGTGGAGGACCACCTTGTGAAAAGTCCCCTACTAGGGCAGGGGGGAAGGGGTAATGGGAGAGGGTGGAAGAGTCTAAAAAAGGACACTCTAGAAACTTCCCTGAACCCAAAGTCCTCCTTGGTGTGAATCAGGCTGCTGAGTTGGAAAAAGTAGCCTCCTACCCTGTCAGCCCAGGTTACTACTTAGCCATTTTTTTTCATTTATCTTAGGACCAGCCACTCCTCCCCCAGTCCATCCTTCTCCAAGCGCCGTACTTTCTTTCGAAGGTGTTCTACTGCACATGGCCAGTTTGCTCTCTTTGACCTATGAGGGCTTATAATCAATGAGACTGCTACCCTTCTTCAGCGAGGTCCCTCATTCAACGTGTTTAGCCTGTTGGCCTTTCTGTAGTACTGGAACCAGCTGAGCTTCTACCTCAGGGCCTTTGCTTGTGCTCTGTGTGTATTGATGGCTAATTTCTCATCCTGAAAGAATGTTTTTAAGTGTCACCTTTCAACCACCCTAAGTAAGACCTGAGTTACTCTCCACACCACCTTCAGGCACTCTAATATGTGGTCGATCCTCCTTTGTTCCCTCCCTCCCTCCTTCTCTCCCTTCTTTTCTTTCCGTTTTTTCTGCCCCCTAGTACTTGGGTTTGAACCCAGGACTTTAGGCATGTTAGGCGAGCTCTCTACCACTGAGTTACACTGCCAGCCTGGGGAACACTTATTTACACTAGACTATAAGCCCCACAAGGCAGGGAAGAACTGCTTCCTATTGTTTACAAAGCCTCAGTCCAGGCCCTGAAATAGTCGCTTCACAAATACTTATGGAATGAAGTTTGAGCAAAATACCTGCTGGTACCTACCCTGGCCCTGCCTTTCTTAGTCACAGTGTGGCCTTTCATTCCAGGAATCAGAAGCCCATGCCAAGAAGCTTGAACATGGAGTTTAACAGGCTTACATGGATCTCACGGAGTTGGTGGCAGGAAACAGAGGCCAGGGAGGCACATGGCTGTGTTTTAGTGAGCCAGCTCATGCTTTGTGTCTGACACAATGTCATGAGTTGTCACATACGTGTTCTCACCTTGCAACAGTTCTGGGAGGAAGATATAAAATGCCTCTACTTAAAAGATGTGGAAATCAGAAATCAGGACTCCAATTGTATGTGTTCCAGGCTGGGATTCCAACCCAGGTCTGTTTGACTGGAACCTAGGCTTCCTGCCTGGCACTCCAAAGCCATACCTGTCCCAGGTCCCTGGGATGCTTGTTTTCCATCCCAGGCTGGTTATGAGCTCACTGTGTGTTTGAGGATGAGTTTGAACATCAGAGCCGAGTGCTGGGATTACAGGCATGTGCCCTGTGCTGGTCTTGCTGGTCTTAGATTGCCTTTTGTTCTTTTTTGAAGACAGGGTCTCACTATGTAGCCCAGGCTGCCTTCAAGCTTGAGATCCTCCTGCCTCAGCCTCCCTAGTGCTGGGATGACTGGTGTATGTCAGCATGCCTGGCTCCTTTAGTGCTGTAGTAGATCATATAGGTGACTGACTCTGTGTTCCTTTCCCATAGGACAGAGGGGCTCTTACTCTTGTCTCCTCAACTCAACTTGGAGCTGAGCCGCAAGTGTACGTGCTTGGAACCCACCTTAAAACTTTTGACCCAAGGCAGTGCCAGGCCTTGTGTCATAAGGGTCACATACATTGCCTCTGGCCATAGGGTCACACACACAGCTTCTTGTGTCATAATTCCAAGGCTTGGCAGAGAGAAGCTGTGGTCTAGCACGGATCAGGTGTTCTCTGGGTCCGGATGGTTATGAATGGGTTAAGATGGAGGCCAGGCTGGCAGATTTTCTAAGGCTGTGTGTGGATAATGGCAGTGCTAAGTGTCTTTGTAGGGGGTTTTGGGGGTGGGGCATGTGAGTGTGTTTTGAGAGGGAGAGACAGGCAGACAGGCAGACAAACAGACAGACAGAGGTGTAGAATGAATCCCAGATCCTAAGGTTCTGGGGGCTGGTGGTCACATTTGTTGGATCTAGGTCACGTGGAGGAAGATTTGAGAAGTTCCTCTGCAGAGGAGTGGTGGGTGACTCAGGTTGTGCCTATGGTGTGGTTCACGACAGGGGAGTAAGAATGTGGGTGTAAGGTGAGAAAGTCATTGCTCGTCACTGAGGGACCTCCTGTAGATCTTGTCCTGTGGGTCTTGTTCCCTGGACGCTGAGGCTTGGGTTACTGTTGTTTCTCCTTGTGTTCTTTCTCCTTGTTCCCCCTTGTTGCCGACCTAGGATTGGACAAGGGGTGGGGCATAATCAGGCTCATGGGCATGGAATACAAGGGTGACTTTCAGCAGCTTGTCTTGTGGTGACCTCCCAAAGCTAGCTGGAGAGAAATGGGTGGCAGGGTCAGAGCTCAGAGAAGGTACCCTCAAAGCTAAATGAGGCTAATACCATTATTAAATAGAGTATTTTCTGTATTCATTGACTTGTATACAATGTATCTGTATCGTATCCAATCCCACATTCCCTTTCAATCCAGCGCACCTGCCTGCCATTTTTATCTTCTCTTAATAACCCACTGAGTCCAATTATTGCTTCTCATATGTGCATGGGTTAGGACATGGCTATCTATGAGTATCACAAGCCCCCAAGGTATAATGACTCCTCCTCTCTGTAGCCACCACTGCCAATACTTCCTTAGCTAGGGGTGATTCCTCTCTCCCTCCCTCCCTTCCTCCCTCCCTCCCTCCCTCCCTTCTTTTGTAGCCTAGGCTGGTTTAGAATGACCACATCTTCCCTTGAGTGTTTACATTATGGGCTTGCACCCATACAGCTAGCTAAGTCTCTCTCTCTCTCTCTCCTGCCCTGCCCCAGAACAGGGTCTTGTGTATCTAGACTGGCCTGACATGGGCTATGTAGTTGAAGATGACCATGAATTCCTGATGTTCTACCTCCCAAGTGTTGCCCCTGCCACCACACTGGGTTTGTGTCATGCCAAGGATAGAGCCTAAGGTTTCCAATATGCCAGGTAGACATTCCACCAACGGAGCGACATCCCAACCCCCTTAGTTTTAAAGTTCAAGGTCTGATATAATGGGCCTAGGCCCTGCACTTTGGCATTTTGCCTGAAGAATGGGTCAGACAAGTGTGACTGTTACCATGGAGCTCAGAGGGGAATGGGCAGGCCTCCCTCCAACTCTTGTATGCTGAAACATTTCTTTTCCTCCACTTCTCTCCTTGCTGTCTCGTTGTCCCTAGCTTTCCCAACTTGGTGGCTTCTCCTGGGATAACTGTGATGAAGGAAAGGACCCTGCAGTGATCAAAAGCCTCACGATCCAACCTGACCCCATTGTGGTTCCTGGAGATGTAGTCGTCAGCCTTGAGGGCAAGACCAGCGTTCCCCTCACTGCTCCTCAGAAGGTAAGCCCCAGGCTGTGTGGACGATGGACGGGGAGTGGGCAGCCAGCAGGCGCCATGGAAACTCATGCTCATAGATTGTGAAAGACTTCAGACTTTGCAGACTTACCACAGACTTTCCCGGGTTCATAGAGTCTCAGGGTCAGGGGATGGAAGGGAAACCCAGGTCAGCTGGGATTCACCCATTCATGCACTTGGATATGGCGGCCCAGTGTTCACCATGGACTCCTCTGTGTTGTTTTGATGTATAGCCAGTAGCCAGGGACATAAGGCTATTTTCTTTTGTTTTGAGACAGGGTCTCACTCTGTAGCCTATGCTGGCCTTGAACTTGTGGTAGGCCTGCCTGCCGCAGTTTGGTTGTGGGCATGAGCCGCCACAATGTGGACTCTCAGAGCTGAATGAACAATGCTGTTTCCTTTATCCATACTGCATGCATTTATTTTTTAAAAAATACATATGAAAACAAGCAGTGCTTTGTATGTATGTTTTGAGGGAGGGCTTTATGTAGCCTTAGCTGGCCTTGAACTTGCTGTGAGCTCCTGGCTCTCTGGCCTCCACTTCTTGAGTACTCAGATCACAGGGGTACTACCACACCTGGAATGGACCCCGGGGCCTCTCATGCATATTAGGTGAGCACTCTGCCAAAACCACATCCCCAACTTTGTTTCTGTTCTTTTGAGCCAGGGCCTTCCTTAGGTAGTTTAGGCTGCCCCACAACTTAATGTAAGTACCTAAGGATAGCCTTGAACTTCTGCTCCTTCTGCCATCACCTCCCGAGGACTGGGATTACAGGCGTGTGCCACCATGAATAGCTTCTATTAAATGTCTTCTCCTAGCCTAATTCCTTAGGAGCTGCTCATTGTTGGCTGTTACGGATCCTCCCAGAATCTTCACTCATTGTTCTAATGAGACAGCGTGATTAATTTGGGAGACGCCATGCGGGCTAGAATTTGTCCGTATAATAATGATCTATTCATACTCTCCTGACTATGTACCTTCACATTAAATGTTTTTATTTATTATTCTTGTGTCTGCATATGGAGATGTGGGGTGAGGCCCACACGACACAGGGAACAGGGACAAGTTGTAGAGTTGGTTCTCTCCTTCCACCTTTTTGTTGGGTTCTGGGGCAGGAACTCGGATCGCCAGGCTTACAAGGCAAGCACCTTGTCCTGCTGAGGCAGCCCGCTGGCTCAGATGCACGCTTTTAAAGCTCTTTTGATAATCAATGCCCAAATGTCTCCAAACAGCCAACCAGGTTTACACCTACACTGACAGCTGTGTTTTCTTCCCCACACAATTTTTGACACTAAGAGTCCGAGTCTTGGCCAGTCTCTAATGTCATCCCTCATGAGGGCGAGCGATCCTTTCACAGTTCACTTGCTTTTTAGATCTATTTGGGGACATCAGCTTATTCCCACCCATTGCCCAACTTTGCATGTGTTTTTGTATATTTTCTTATTTTATAGTAAAGGCATCTTGTGGCACTGTTTATTGTAGCTCTTCACTCTCTGGTTAGAGTCACCACCTTTCTAAGATGTTCTTATATGCCCTGCAGTCTCTTTCTGGTCCAGACCTATTCTGGAACACGTTTAGATCATTTAAGAGATTTTGGGAGCCAAGCCTGGTGATGCATGCTTGTATATTATAGCACTTAGGGAGAAGTACAGGAAATTCAGGAGGTCAAGTCATGTTCAGTCTCACGGCCAGTTGGAGACCACCCTGTACTGTTGGGCTCAATTTTCTGAGTCTTAGGCATCTCTTGAGCAAGAACTGAGTTAATCAGTAATGTGGATGGTGCTTTACTCAGTGCCTAGCACACAGGATGTGCCCAGTTCGTGCTGGCACGTGTTGACATGTCAATCATTGTCAGTGATTGAGCTAGAAGGCCTGGAGAGATCTCAGTGCCTCTCCACCCCTGCCCATGGCTTCTCCTTGCTGATCTAGTACATTTTCTTCAGCTATTATCCAATAGGAAGAGGTCAAGTCCCGTGGATAAAAAAGGACAGAATTTGTCCAGATTGGAAAGGGAGACTGGCTGCTGAACTGAGTCTGCCAGTGTTGCCTGAATGCTATTCTCTGCTCTCAATGTTGAATCTGGAGTGGGTGGGTGTGTGCACATGTGTGTATGTATGCCTGAGCACATGTATATACATATATGTGGTGACTAGAGGTCAATGTTAGGTGCACCCCTCAACCTCTCTTCACCTTAGATGGGGTCCCATTGTGCCTGGAGTTCATCAGTTTGGCTAGAAAGATGGCCAGTGAGCTCCAGGGTCTGCCCAACTTTGCTTCTCCAGTGCTGAGCCTGTGCCAGCCACTACATCTAGATTTTTCTGGGATCCTGGCATCTGAGCTTAGGTCCTCATGCTTGCCTGGCAGACACTTTACCAACTGAGCCATCTCCTTAGCCCTGAGTGGTTTTAAACTTCTTTTTGTTTTGTTTATTTGCTTGAGACAGGGTTTCTCTGTGTAACCTTAGTTGTCCTGGAACTCATTCTGTAGACCAGGCTGGCTTCAAATTCAGAGATCTGCCTGCCTCTGCCTCCCAAGTGCTGGGTTTAAAGGCGTACGCCACTGCCACCCAGCTGATTCTTAGGTGTTTGAACATAGTGTATATTGTTGTGAGATCTAGACACAGCTCTATCCATGTGGCGGAGCAATGGCCTGTGTTAGGAAGGGGTTGCCAAGGGCCTTAGCAAGTGCCTTTACAGTGCATGTCTGTGGACTTTAGGAGTTGGTTTAGTTGTGCCAGGTGAACAAGCGCTGCAGCCGAGGATACATGGGATATACTTCTGAGCCCTGCTGGTCGTAAGTTTGAGATGGATAGGATTAATTCCCTAATGGCAGGTTGTGGCTGCTGCCTAGGGACTAGCCTTTGACATCACTGACTTCTGCCCTGGGCTTCCAATGCTGTGCTGATCCTGGGCTGGGGAGGAGCAGTTGTGGGGGAAGCTCCATAAACATTCAACTGTAAGTTGGTTACTTCTGTTTAGTTGGTGACTGCTTCAAGTTCCTCTTGGGGACCTTGGCTAAATGAGGGGAAGAAGAATGTGAAGCCGCTGGCAGTAGGTTTTGTGTCCTGAGGCTCCTAAGTGCTGGCCAGGTGCTATCTTCCTCAGTGGGACCTCACAAAAGGCAGAAGTACTGTGAAAACCATCCCACTCTTGACTGAGGAAGTAGAGACTGAAGGCATTTGACCAACTCCCTCAGGGGCAGAGCTACTCTCCAGCTCAGGCCCTCTGGCTGTTCCTCATCTGAGGAGAAATAGACTTTCTTAGCAGATGAGGCCGGCCAGAGGAAAGGTCACTGCACAATCAGGATGGATTCAGGTTAGCAGAGCAGGCCACCGAGGCAAGCAGCTTCAACTCCGCACAGGATTCAGGCTGTGTTGCCTTCACCATTTCCCGGCCTTGAAGAAGACAGCCTGTACCTCTTGTACTCGGTCATTTGAAGATTCAGGCAGCAGTCTGGGACTAGTGGAGTCTGGAGGAATGAGTACCATCCCCAGATTTATCTCTCAGAAGCAGAACCCCAGCCAGGGTGATGGCTCACATCTGTAATTAATCTCAGCATCTGGGAGGTCATGGCCACTGTCTGCTGCACAGCAAGTTTAAGACCAGCCTGAGCCACATACAAGCCTATCACACCAAGATCCAAACAAAGAACACAAAGGTGAAACCCCCTGATCTAGTAAGGTTGAGACGCAGAGGTCGCTCGCATGTCTGAGCTGAAAGGGTTCTGAGCCGGGCGTGGTGGCGCACGCCTTTAATCCCAGCACTTGGGAGGCAGAGGCAGGCGGATTTCTGAGTTCGAGGCCAGCTTGGTCTACAGAGTGAGTTCCAGGACAGCCAGGGCTAGACAGAGAAACCCTGTCAAAAAAGAAAGGATTCTGAGAACTGCGGCTTCCAGGCTGGGGAGATGGCTCAGTTGATAACATGCTTCCTGTGCAAGCACGAGGACCTAGATTCAACCCCCCAGGCATGATGGTCTACATACTCGGAACCCTAGGTCTGAGGAGGAAGAGATGGGAGGACCCCTAGCAGACCTGCTGAGTTAGTGGGAGACCTACTTAAAAAAAAAAAAACCCAAGTGAATGATGGACACACACACACACACACACACACACACACACACACACACACACGCACCCTCCTGTACCATGCTCAGGAATCATGTGGGGAGCGCTGATTTCCCGCTGACCACTCTGTGCACCTTTTCCTTCCTGGTTTTGGTGGGACACAGAGAGACAGCTGGCATGCACAGCAGCTGGTATAGTTAGTCTTCTGTATGTGCCAGTGAATCGGGCTTTTTGCTTGGGAGTCCCGGCTGCTTCTCCTCGGTCAGGTAGGCAGTGAGAACAAGAGTGGGGTTAGGCTGGCTTGGCAGAGGGAAGCCCATTCTAGGGTTCTCATCCAGCTCGGTCTGGAGAGGCCATTCAGCTTTTGGAACCAACTGCAATAAGGACCATAGACCAGTCTCAGAGAAATCTCCCTATCCATTTCCATCGGTTTGTTTATTGTTGCAGTCTAGATCTGTAGACCAGGCTGGCCTTGAACTCGCAGTTCCCCGCCTTTTCCTCCAGGCTACCATTATTTCAGATATTCATTGCTGTACCTAGCTACATTTCCATGTATAACTGTATCATCTGTGATACAAGAGAAAACGTATGTCAGGAGCAACCAACAGAAAGATTCTACAGCTAAGAATGGATAGCTTAGAAGGCCACCGAGGACATGTGCCACAGTCATTCAGCTAGTGTGATGGCAGTGCTTTGGTTCCTGTCATTGGATAGCGACAACTGGAGGATGGTGTGTTGGTCAGAGAGAAGAGACATTCACATTTGGTGATCAGTGCCCACCACGTGCTCAGGTAAGGTTGAATACTGGGACTCAGCCAGAACATCTCCCCAGCTAAACCTTCTGTTCTCACTATACCCTGGAACAAGAGACAATGGGGATGGCTACAGGTTCAAGGCCAGCCTGGTCTACATATGTAGCCCCCATCTCAAAGAATCAAACCAGTAGAGGTGTATGGGGGATTACTCTGAGATCCGTCTACAAGCCTTATTGCAGCGGGTTATGAGATGAAACTTCAAGAAGCAGGAGCAGGAATGTGTTCACGCTGTCACCTTGATGAATCCTGTGACAGGTGGAGCTCACCGTGGAGAAGGAAGTGGCTGGCTTCTGGGTCAAGATTCCTTGTGTAGAACAGCTAGGCAGCTGTAGCTACGAGAACATCTGTGACCTGATAGACGAATACATTCCTCCTGGAGAGAGCTGCCCAGAGCCCCTGCACACCTACGGGCTGCCCTGCCACTGTCCCTTCAAGGAAGTGAGTACCTGGGGTGTCAAGGTGGTAGAGTGGGTGTGGGTGTGGCCTTTTCATTCTGCATATTGTTTCTTTGGGTATATAAGAACCGCTATCTTGGGAGCTGGAAGCCTTGGTTTATCCGTGTATGAAATGGAGCAGCTTTACGCTTAGCTGTGACCATTGGTACCCTTCATACTGAGCCTAGAAAAGGGCTATAGCACCACTCTTGGCTCTTAGCAGAATGGGGACGGGGGGGAGATCACAGCTATGGCTGTCAGCAATAGGCCGCCCTGACCTGGCTTCACTTCTTCCCCTCAGGGTACCTACTCACTACCCACGAGCAACTTCACAGTGCCTGACCTAGAGCTACCGAGCTGGCTGAGCACAGGCAACTACCGCATCCAGAGTATCTTGAGCAGTGGTGGGAAGCGCCTGGGCTGCATCAAGATTGCTGCCTCTCTCAAGGGCAGATAACCTGGCAGCAGCCACCACAGAATGAAGGGGCACCAGCACGGCAGGCCTCTTCTTCTGTGTTCCGGTGCCCAGGCCTGCCTGCCTCTAACTCTATCCTCCTACGGTTCTCTACCCTCTCTGGAAATCATTGCAACCTGACCTGAGGGAGGATGGACCAGGCCCAACATCTGATGGGCTGTAAGCCATGCTCCTTTGCACCCCTACCAACTTTCTAAGAATTTCTTTCGTATCCAAAACAGTCAAGGAATGGGAACCAACATGTTTGGGAATCCTAAGGTCAAAACTGGCCCAACCTGGACCTCCTGGAGTTATGCTCACCCCACTTCTTTGTTTTAGTCACCAACTTTAAAACCAGGATAACCGTATTAATTTCTCATTCCATCCTGAGCCTCTCTTCCTGCAAAGAGGTCTAGGTAGTCAGTCTTGGGTCCCTCTATTAACTTCTGTGATTAACTGCATTCTCTTTGCAACTTAACTTGTCAACACTGGGGCTGACAGATCCTGAAGAGGCAGGGTGGTGTGTGACAGAAACCTGTGAGAGTTATTGTTGGGCATGCTCCAGTAACCCTTGGCAAAGCACAGGTACCTGTAGGGCCAAGCCGAAGACCTAGGGAGGCACAGCAATCACTTCTGGGAGCGATGCCCATTTTTCCTTTTTCCTTTTTTTTTTTTTTTTTTTTTGGTATGATGCCTTCAAGAATGGGATGGCATTCCTTATACCTGACAAGAAACAACCAAAAAAACCAATAGCACATGTGCTCTGGTGCCAGGTGGCCAGGGTCTGGAATGGCATATCTAGTTCTAAAGAGGTGCAGTCCCCTGCAAGTTCCATGTAAGGAATGTTGCCAGATATTTGCAACATTTTTCTTCCTTAGGCCCCAAACCCAGCCGTTTATATGAAATTGTAGAATTTTTAACTATTGGAAACAAATGGTTTTTTTATATATACTTACTATGCAGGCCAAAGGGGCCCCACGGACTCACCCAGGGACATAATCTGGCTCCCAGGTGGCTGCTTTTCCTCACATCTGTTCATCTTCTCAATCTCAAGTTATCTGGCCGCATCTCTTCCCCCTTCAAGGTCAAGTCCTTGGTGCCTGGCCTCAAAGAGGGCTCAGCCTGCACTAGAGCAGGTCTACATGGCTTCTGAGAGCTGGGCACTGTGCCAACTTCCGAGCCATCACCACCAGAGTAGAGGGGTTCACACTGGAGTAGATCCCACCTAGCAGCCACCACGTGGAACAGGGGTCCTGTGAAGAGAGTGGGTCCCACATCAGGTTGCACCATGACAACTTCCTGAGCCTCCTCGGACAGCCCAGGTTCTGGACTAGAAGACTGGTCTGGCAATAAATCTTTTTAACTTGCTGTGTGGGCTCCTTTTCTTGGCTGTGTGCTTCATTGAGCATGGCTGCATGTTTGGGAGTCTGTGATGGGCTGTGGCTGTGGAAGGGCTCAGTGGGTGGTCCAGGGGAGTCCAGGCATCTCTGGCCATGGGTGCTTGTGTTCATCTCAGCAGCAGCCGGGGCTTCCGCCTTGCTCTGTTTGGGCCTGAACGCCCAGGGTTGCTTTCAGATCCCTTAGCCTAGTTTTCTGCCATTCAACCTTAAAGCTTTCCACTACATATTTTTTTCTTTTGGTTTTGTGTGCATGTGCATGCATGTGAGAGAGAAAGAGGAGAGAGAGGAGGCTAGAAGACAACCTTGGGTATCATTCCTTGGGTGCTTTCCATTTTTTGTGTTAAGTCAGGGTCTCATTAACTTGGAACTGCTATGCAAACCATGCTGTCTGGTCAGAGAGTCCTGGGTATCCACCTGCCCCCACCTCACATCCCACTATTACTGGGATTATAAATGTGTTCATGGTTCTGGGGACCCGAACTCTGGTCCTCAAATTTGTAAGGCAAATCTGCTACTGAGAGGCAGGGTCTCATTCTATCTAGTCTAGGCTGACCTCAAACTCCTCTGTACATAGGACAAGCATGACCATGTCCTTATGCTTTCAGGATTACAGGCCTGTACCACCACGCCTAGTTCTCTTGATTTGTAGTCTGCACTCTGCTTTTGTTGTTTGGTTGGTTCTGCAAGGTGGTATAGGCTAGTCTGGAACTTAGCCCTCCCACTACTTGCTGGGATTGTATGCAATGCACCCCAAGTTCACAATCAGAACAGCACCTTACCAGCTCAGGAAATCTATATGTCATACTTGTTAAATGTGCCTTGTTGTCTCTTGTGGGTTGTGGGTAAGATTTGAGGTGACATCTCAGATCCATGAACAAAGAAGGATGGTGTGTTTTGAGGCCTAGAAAGAAGGAAATAAGGTCTTTGGGAGCGGGCACTTGAAGGTCTTGGCACACCATTCCTTTGTTTCTGCTTACTGCCCACAATGAGGTGAGCATGCCTGCATACATTCCACCATGATACCTTGCTTCTCAACCCTGTATATATCATCCCTCATGGTACTCGGTATACATCATCCTACAATGGAAACCAGTTTCCCAGTGCTGTATATATCAGCCTGCTATACTACTATGCTTTGCCATGTACCCTCCTGAAAACTAGGGTTAAGGGTGTGTGTCACCATGCCCAGTCTTGAGGGTGGGTTTTTTTTTAATGCTTAGTTTATTATTTGTGTGTGTGTGTGCCACCATTATATATAAATAATTTTTGAGACAGGTTCTCACTGTGTAGCCCTTACTGGCCTGGAACTCACTGTGTAGACCAAGATGACCCTGAACTCAGGGACCCACCTGCCTCTGGCTCCTGAGTGCTGGAATCAAAGGCGTGAACCTCCACATTAAGGGAATGGAGCAGACAACCTGAAGGGGTGTCTGATGATTAATCCCTGGTTAGTTTGAGTAACAGAAAAGATGACAATGCATTTGAGTCTTTTAAATAAGAACCCAGGATAGAGTCTACTGTGCACAGTGGAACCCCAAGGAAAAGAAGATAGAGAAAAAAGCCAGCAGCCTCAGGAGTAAATGTCACCCACTGACAAGAGTCTCATGTGGATGTTAAGCTGGGCATAAAATAGCACAAAAACCAAGTATCTGCACTGTTTAAGTCTTACCTAGCAGGGCGTGGTGGCTCACACCTGCAATCCCAGCCCTTATGAAGATTTTAAATTCAAGTTAGCCTGGGCTATAAAACTAACACTATAAAATGAGCAGTTACTGAAGGGTATGCGCCATTTCTCTGAGATGCTCTTAGTATGTCATCTCAATATAACTATGGTCAGATAATCCCAAGCAGCTCTTCAAGGTTGCCAAGGCCACGAATAATAAGGAATGATCTAGAAACAGCCACATGCATACCGGGAGAGAATACAGACACTGTCTGAGATCCTCATTTCAGATGTCGGATTAGACTAGCATTTCAGCTGTGTTGACGTGGGTGTGGCTGTGGAGGGTCTTAGCATTAATGACAGGTGATGTGACATTTGAGCTATTTCTGTCTTGCTTTAGAAGTTTTTCAAAATAAAAAGAGACTGTTTTGTGAAAGTTTCTGTTAATTTCTTTTACATTTATTTACTGTGTATGTGCGCAAAAGAGGAAAGAGTATTCAGGCACTTGTTCCATGGTGCATTTGTGGTCAGAGGATAACTTTGGGGAGGGAGTCAGTCTCTCCTACTGTGGCTTGGGAATTAAGCAGAGGCCAGTTTGGGTGGTAAGTACTTTTACCTACTGAGCCATTCCGATACCCATATCATTGAAAAATTATTTTTATTTAGCACACACTATTCACTTTTTGTTTTTCTTCTTTTTCTCTTCAAGACAGGGTTTCTCTGTGTTGCCCTGGCTGTCCTGTAACTTACTTTGTAGACTAGGCTGGCCATGAACTCACAGAAAACCACCTGCCTCTGCCTCCAGAGTGCTGGGGTTAAAGAGGAGTTTCACATTCTTCCTGCAATTATTCCATTACTTTGTTGTATCTTCAAACACAATTGGTTGATTCTTCCCCCTTCCCCGCCCCTTCCCTTTCGGTGCCTTTCCGTGTTCACATCACATGTAACTTACTGCCCTCCCCCACAGCACCCAGTTCTCCATTCTACAGTCCCCTTTTCTGTTTCATTCTCTGTACCCGCAGGACACACACAGAACCTTCTCAAGAGGAAGAAAGGCCATAGAGCTGAGCCTGCTCTTAAGTCACTTCAGCCTGGGAAGGAGATAGTACACAGATCTGTTTGCAACACCCAGGCTCTGGGGGAAGGAGGCAGCTGTCACAAGCTCTGAAGGGAGATTGGTCCGAATGGAATGCAGAACTGTACTCTCAGCACTGAGGTGTGGGGCGTTGGGCTATACACATACAGTCTGGTTTTCAGTCAAGTTGAGGTCTGAACCCTGGGACCTGGTGGTGATAATTCACCTACATGAGACCGAAGAAGTTCTCTCATGCTCCTGGAACCCTGGCTCCTGTCGAAGTTACCACCCCCTCAGCCCCCACAAGAGAAGCATGGCTAGAAGTCACGTAGGCAATAGCCCAAACTTCTGACCTTCAGGCTAAACTCCTCCCCAGTTACCTAGCAACAGTAAAGATACAGCATACCATAAGAGGGGCTGCTTGGCCTCACCTCGCTCTTACTCCTCCCTCCCCTCCCCTCCCCTCCCCTCCCCTCCCCTCCCCCCCCTCCCCTCTCTTCCTCTCCCTCTTACTCACTAGCCTTCTCTCTTCTTTCCCCCTTCTTTCCTCTTGGCCATGGCTGGCCTCTCTCTTTTACCTTCTCCCTTTCTCTGTGATCCTCTTGCTTCAGTTTCCTGAGTGCTGGGATTACAGCCATGTGCCACCATGCCTTAGAATGATAACTAATCAAAAAAGTCTTTGTAATCTTTGTGTTTGTGTGCTATGTGTGCAGGTAAGTATGGGCACATGTGCTACAGTGGATGTCTGGAGGTTAGAGGGCAACCTCAGGTGTTGGATGTCCTTGTGTTCCAGCTTGTTTGTGACAGAGTCTCTGTTGTTCAGCTCTGCATGTGCCAGACTAGCTGCCCCTGGACTTCCAGAATTCTGTCTCTGCTTCCCGACTGTCTGTAGGAGAATGGAGATTACAGACTCATGCGGTCATGCTTGGCTTTAAGTCATACTGGGGATTTAGACTCAGGTTATCAGGCTTGTGTGGCAAGTGCTTTTCCCATTGAAGCTTCTTCTCAGCCCTCTAAATATTAAAAAAGAAAATTTTAATTTAGTGTGTGTGTGTGTGTGTGTGTGTGTGTGCATGCCTGTGCCATAGGGGTTGTGTGGAGGTCAGAGGACAGCATCTGGAAATGGGTTCTCTCCTTCCACCATGTGAGTACTAGAGATTGAACTTGAGTCTTGAGTTGTCAGGTTCTGCAGCAGACCCTTTACCCGCTGAACCATCTCCCTGCTCTCTCTCCCCTAGAACTTTAAAACATTTATTTTGAGATAGGCTCTTGCTAAGTTACCCAGGATGGCCTTGAACTCACACTGTAGTACACACACACACACACTGATTTTTTTCTATTTGTTTTTTTTAACAAATAACACTGGGTCTATATAGCCCTGGCTGATCTGGGATACTATGTAAGTCGGGCTGTCCTTGGACTGACAGAGATTCCCCTGTCTCTGCTTCCTGAGTGCTGGGGTTAAAGGCATGTACCACCACACCCAGTGTAAAAATTTAAGCCTTAATCTCTTGAGTAGCTGGGACTTTGGGCCCTACACCAGGCCCAGCTAGACAGAATATATAAAAAATTTCAACCAGAGAACTGGGTGTCTGGTTTATAGTTGAATTACCACCATTGATGAATGTGACTTTTCTCTTAGCTTTTATCAACTATCTAGCAAAAAACAACTCAAGGACCGAGGAGTTTATTCTGGCTCACAGTTCAGACGAGCACGGTCCCTCATAGCCAGGCAGATGTGGTGGCAGGCATGACTGAGTTCATAATGTCTGCATTCCAAAGACTGTAAGATATGTTTTATTATTTTTGTATTTCTTGTGTAAAGTTATGGTTTAATAACGACCTGTCATTTGAGATCTCATGTACTAGAGTATTCAGTGATACCCACTTCTGCCTCCTCCTCTCTGTTTCTGCTTCTTCTCCCAAATACCCTTTCATTTCTCTCTCTCTCTCTCTCTCTCTCTCTCTCTCTCTCTCTCTCTCTCTCTCTGTGTGTGTGTGTGTGTGTAAATTCTAGATTCCACATACGAGAGAAACCATTTGGTATTTGTCCTTCCGAGTCTGGCTTCGTTTGCTCAGCAGCCTGATCCAGTCCCTGACACTGTCTATCCACCAGTTCCCGCTGTTCTCCAGAGCCATCTTCACGTGGCCCACGTCCCTAGCATACCACTCACAGGCTCATGGTAGTCAACCATTTCCACTATCTGTTCCTTTTAGTTTGGGTGGCCTTAGTTAGATCCAGACTCAGCCCAAATGGAACATCATTCTTGTGACTCAGAGTCCAGCTCCAAACCAATGACACCATCACATTTGCCAGTAGAAAAATGCAAAGGGAATAATTTTGAAAGTCTTGGGGTCATGACCATGTCTCATCTTCTGTATTCCAAATATCTTAGTTCCAGTATCAGGTTCCAGTTTTTTCCTAGAGAAGCACATGGTAGCAAGGAACAGAACCTGAGCTGCTGCTTCTAGAAGGACCCATTGGTTCCATGGTGACCTCTGAGGCTGTGTGTTCTGTACCAGTTTCTAATGGCTCACTTCCCTTATCTGCTCCTGTGGTGATTCATCTTCCATGCAAACCTTAGTGTGTGTGTGTGTGTGTGTGTGTGTGTGTGTGTGTGTGTGCAGCGAGAGGCCACGTTGAAGACTCCAAGTCCAGAGACTTAAAAGTCATCTGGGGCCGGGCAGTGGTGGTGCAGGCCTTTAATCCCAGCACTCAGGAGACAGAAGCAGAGGACTCTGTCAGTCCAAGGACTGCCTCATAGAGAGTTCCCAGACCAGCCAGGGCTACATAGACACTGTGTTTAGAAATGAAACTCAGGGGCTGGTGAGATGGCTCAGTGGGTAAGAGCACCCGACTGCTCTTCCGAAGGTCCGGAGTTCAAGTCCCAGCAACCACATGGTGGCTCACAACCATCCGTAATGAGATCTGGCGCCCTCTTCTGGAGTGTCTGAAGACAGCTACAGTGTACTTACATATAATAAATAAATCTTAAAAAAAAAAAAAAAAAAAAAGAAATGAAACTCAGCCTGGAGAGATGGTTCAGCAGTTAAGAGCACTGACTGCTCTTTCAGAGGTCCTGAGTTCAAATCCCAGCAACCACATGGTGGCTCATAACCGTCTGTAATGAAATCAGATGCCTTCTTCTGCTGTGTCTGATGACAGCTACAGTCTACTTACATATAATAATAATAAATAATCTTTGTGCCAGGATGAGCGGAGGTCCTGAGTTCCATTCCCAGCAACCACATGATGGCTCACAACCATCTGTACAGCTACAGTGTAGTCATATGCTTAAAATAAATAAATAAATCTTTAAAAAACAAAACAAAACCCCAAACTCTTGGGTTTCTTTTGCTAGAGGTTTCTTTGCCACCAAGCACCTGTTCACTCTGCGGGGTTGTGATGGCTCCTGAGCCTGCTTGTGGAGCCCACTCTGCATGTGAATTTTATGCAAGAGGACTACAGCTCTCAAAACCTCAGGGAGGTCTATTGATATTTCCTGTCAGAAAATCCTATCTTACTGTTACAGGCCAGAAAGTCAAACCACTGATAGCCTTTTCAGTTAGAGGCTGCTTGCTTGCAGAAGTCTAGGCCCGGATGCTGCTAACCATGTGTTCCCCCATGGGACTGGTTCAAGCTCACCCACAATTATTTTGTCATTCCAGATGACCTTGGGCTCATTAAACTCTCATGATAATCTTTATTTTTTTGGATTTTTTTGAGACAGGGTTTCTCTGTGTAGCCCTGGCTGTCTTGGAACTCACTCTGTAGACCAGGCTGGCCTCGAACTCAAAAATTCACCTGCCTCTGCCTCCCAAGTGCTGGGATTAACGGCATGTGCCACCACCGCCCAAGACAATCGCATGCCCTTTGGCCACGTTTCAGGCTCATGGCATGGCCCAGGAAAGCAAATATTTTATTATTGACATCTAGCTCTTGCCCTACTGCCTAGGGTAGATTTGAGATATAGTCTCAGATAACCCAGTTGGGCCACAACTCTCTATGTAGCCAGTGATGGCCTTGAACTCCTAATCTTCCTGCCCGTACCTTCCAAGTCCAAGTGCAGGAGCACAGGGCACCCCACCATGCTGATTTGCCAAGTCTAGGCAGATCTTGTTTTATTGTGTTGCCTAGGTACTGCTATTTTTCTTTACAAATCTAAGGCATGAGAGAACCCTGGGTCAAGCAAGTCCACCAGGGCTACCTTTCCAGCTGCAAGCACCACTCTGTCTATCATATTTAGTAATTCATACATTTTCAAAGTTCCTAATTATCACTTCTGTTATTGTGACCAGTGATCTTTCTTTTTTTTTTTTTTTTTTGGACCTTGATCATTTTATTTCAATAGATAGCAATACAGAAAGAGTTCTTCACATAGACTAGTTCCCATTTAACTCTCTCTGGCTATCACAACTGAGAAAGACATATTCAGATAATTGGCTGAGCTTGAGCCTTCTTTGCAAGCAGCTTTAGATCTTCAATGCACTTGGCAATGGTCTCCTTTTCCTGCTGTACAGAAATGCTCTTCACCACATGCTTTTCTACCCAGTCTATCATGCGTTCTTCCTCCTTGCGACGCATCATGTTCTGTACAGAGATGTGGTAGTCCAGGCGATTCTTTACCTCCTTATATGCTTTATGTAGCCGTTCCCGGTAAGTGACCTCCAAGGCCAGGGCAATGTTATTCCTCTGCACGTCGAAGAGGTAATGGCGGTTCTGAACCAGTGCCTGCTGTGCCTTCTCCATGTCGATTGCATCCTGGATTTGTTTCATGCTCGACTGCTTTACTTCTTCTAGTTGAGCAATTTTTTCCTCATTAAGTTTGTCAATAAATTCTCCAAAAGGGGCGCCATATTTCTTAATCACATAGACAATCAACCCTACTACTGATATGGTAGAGAAGGTCTCTGGGGTAATCACATATATTTCTTTGGATAGAAAATACAAGCTAAGTCCAGTTCCAAGCACATAGGGTCCTGTTACACAGTCTTAGGGTAAAGGAACTGGAAAAATTCCTCAGGAATCAGCCCAAGACGCACTTTTCCTCCATATTCAGGAAGAGGTGGTAGAGGGGCAAGGCGAGGCTGTCCTGTGTGAAAAGCCCTTGTTGCCTGTAATACCCCGCTGTGGCGGCGGCGGCAGAAAGCACCACCCGGGACAGCGGGCTCCGTGTCCCTGTGACCCCGACCCGAGCCTGTCAGGGCAGGAACAAGATGGCCGACCAGTGATTTTTCTAAAAGAGATCTTTATTTATGCATATGTGTATGTATGTGTGGTGGTTTGAATAAGTATGGCCCCCATAGACTCATGTGTTTGAATGCTTGGCTCATATGGAGTGGCACTATTAGGACGTGTGACCTTGTGGGAGTAGGTGTGGCTTTGTTGGAGAAAGTATGTCACTGTGGAAGCAGGGCTTTGAGGTCTCCTATGCTCAAGCTCTGCCCAGTGTGGAATACAGTCTCCTTCTGGCTGCCTGCAGACCCAGATGTAGAACACTAGGCTCCTCCAGCACCATGTCTGCCTACACATGTCTGCTGTGCTTCTGGCCATGATGATGATGATGGTGGTGGTGGTGGTGGTGGTGATGGACTAACCTTCTGAAACTGTAAATCAGTATCAATTAAATGTTTTCCTTTATAAGAGTTGCCTTGGTCATGGTGTCTCTTCACAGCAATGAAACCTCAAGACAGTATACAGGTGCACTTGCATGCAGATGTCTATGGAGGCCGGAATGGGGTGTAGGATTCCCTAGAACTGGAGTTACAGGTAGTTGTTGAACTGCACAGCATGGGGGCTTGGAACTAATCTCTGGTCCTTTGCAAGAAACAGGATGTGCTTTTAACTATGAGGCATCTCTTCACTCCCTGACCATTTGTCTTTTTCTTGTTTTAAAAATAAGGCTTGACTTTTGTTACAGTTATGTCTGTCTTCTGTCTTTTCTCTCTCTAGCAAGTTGGTGATAGGGATTGCGCTCAGCACGACAAGCTCTGCAGCTTTATCTGTCCAGCCTTCTTGCTGGTCCAATCATTCTTTTCGTTGTTCTTAGACAGGTCTCATATAATGCAGGCTGGCCTGGAACTTGCTGTGTAGTGGAGGGTGACCTTGAACCTCACCCTCCACCTCTCCAGTGCTAGGATGACAGGCCCAGGCCACTGAGGTCACTGTGCCTGCTGCCTGTGATCCTCTGTTTCTGTTGTGATTGTTTTAATTGTCCTTGATACTCATTCATTAATGAGTATGTTTTTCATCACTCTCCCTCAGTTCTCTGTTCTTTGATATACAAAGGTGTTATAATCGTGAGGACGTGAGTTCGAATCCCTAGAGTCCACATAAAGTTTAAGCTGTAGTATACCATTGGACTTCACACACACACACACACACACACACACACACACACACACACACACTTAAAAAATCGCTAGCTTGTCTTAGTCATTGTTCTATTGTTGAAAACAAACACCATGACCAAGGCTAATTTTATAAAAGAAAACATTTAACTGGGGCCTGGCTTACAGTTTAGAGGCTTAGGCTATTATCATCATGGCAGGGAATATGGTGGCAGACAGGCAGACATGGTGCTGGAGAAATAACTGAAAGCTCTATATCCTGATCTGCAGGCAGTAGGGAGAGAGAGAGAGAGAGAGAGAGAGAGAGAGAGAGAGAGAATTTCAGATTTCAGTCTGCTATGAGCTTTTGAAACATCAAAGCCCACTTCCAGGGATACTCTTCTCTGACAAGGCCACACCTCCTAATCCTTCTCAGATAGTTCCACTCCCTGACAATCAAGCATTCAAGTTAATGAGCCTCAGGGGCCCACATTCTCATTCAAACTAGTGCACAGCAGCTAATAACCACACAAAGATGTCTAAGTGTTTAAGCAAAAGGAAAGACTCACAGTCTCTCCCTTCAAATCTAGTCAGAAGTGGTTGCAATTAGTGAGGAAGCACATCACAAGCAGAGACAGGCCAGGCAGTAGGCCTCTTGTAACAGACACTTAGCTAGGTTAGGAATGCAGGGGAGAAGCTATAAAGGGAACTTAAAAGAGTGGGGGGGGGGGCGCTGGGGGGGTTGGCTAGCACAGTTTTGCTTAGCATGCACAAGGCTCTGGGCCCAAGGCCCAGTGCTTGGCTATGTTAGCAAAGGAGCTTGCTCTGTAGTGTTTTCCCATAATAATCTCCATCTAGCTGCAGCCCACATCCTTCCGTTAGTTTGCTTGTTTTGCTGTACTGGAGGTTTAACCTTGGGTCTTCCACACGCCAGGCAACAGCTTTTCCTCCTGAGCCACGCCCCAGCCCCTTTGCCTCCACTTCCTATTTGTTAGACAGGGTCTCACTAAATTGTTGCTTAGGCTGACCTTTGAAGACCCTGGCTAGGCCAGGTACACTCTGGACCTGCCACTCTGGTGCCTCAGCCTCCCGTGTAGCTGTGACTACAGGCCTGCACCTCCTTGCCTGGCTGGTTCATATGTTTTAAAGCAGCTTTTGCTCACTGGTGAGTTTCAGGTCTCCGGAAGCGTGCTTTTAAGTCTGGAGGCATGCTGGCTCTTCCGGATTGACGGTTTTACTGACTGGGCTGTGTGTTTCTAACTTTCCTCTATTTTGTGTTCATCTTTGCAAACACAAAGGGATACTGGAGACAAACGCCCAGGAGCGGCTACATATGCTAAGACTTCCATGTTACAAAATTTGTCCTTGAACAAGAAACACAGTAACAGTGTGCTTTCTGTTTTCAGAGAGGACTGTCTTTTGAGAACCCTTCCCCCAGCTAAATGTTATTTTAAAAGTAGGTCAATAATCCTCACAGAGGCTGAAATCTCTTTCTCCACAGAAGGAGGGCATGGAGTGGGGAACTGGGAGGAGAGAGAGGGAGGCAAAGGGAGAGGAAGGAGGAGAAGGGGAGATGAAAGGGGGTAAGAAGAGAGAAAAGGGAAGACAAGGAAGAGAAGGGAGAGAAAGGAAAAGAGGAAGGAAGCCTTGTAGATGTGAAAGCAGCTCTTCCTGTATTAATAAGAGTGTACCTTCTCTGAAAGAGAATGAAAAATCCTGAAGACATGAACTTTTATCCCAGACTCTCTTTACATCTCCAGGGGGAACGGGGTGTTAGTGGATGAGAAATTATTTTCACATTTGATTTTAATTCTTCTCACAGGGAGAATATCAGCATTGAAAAGGTCTTTGATTAATAACCGCTCCAACTCTTCATTTCACAAACAGGACACTAAGACTGGAGGTGGGGAAGGGGGAATTTCCCAAGATTTGGTGTAAGATTAGAAACTGAGCCAGTGCCTGGGCAAAGTTAAGGCGGCCATTCTTCCTGAGACTCTTAGCTGAATAGAAATCCATTTTCGGGGCTGGAGAGATGGCTCAGAGGTTAAGAGCACTGACTGCTCTTCTAGAGGTCTTAGTTCAAATCCCAGCAACCACAAGGTGGCTTACAACCACCTGTAATGGGATCTGATGCCCTTTTCTGGTGTGTCTGAAGATAGCAATGGTGTACTTATATGCATAAAATAAACAAATAAATCTTAAAAAAAAAAAGAAATCCATTTTCCCTCTGTGCACATTTTCTAAACCTGATGCTTCAAGGACACCTTCTGAACATAGTGGGAGAAACACTCTTGGATTTATGTGATTTTTCAGGGCATTGAGGGATGTACCATGTATTAAAAAATATTTATTTGCCAGGCGTGGTGGCGCACGCCTTTAATCCCAGCACTTGGGAGACAGAGGCAGGCAAATTTCTGAGTTCGAGGCCAGCCTGGTCTACAAAGTGAGTTCCAGGACAGCCAGGGCTATACAGAGAAACCCTGCCTCGAAAAACCAAAAAAAAAATATTTGCTTTTAATATGTGTGTGTGTGTGTGTGTGTGACAGATGTGGCAGTGGACATGCTAGTGATACCCTTGGAAGCCATAAGAGATCACATGGAAATGGAGTTTCAGGCCACTATGAGCTATCTTGACATGGGAGCTGAGAGCTGAACTTGGGTCCCATGCAAGAACAGTGTGGTGGTTTGAATAAAAATGGTCCCCACAGGCTTACAGGAAGTGGCACTACTATTAGGAGGCCTAGAGAGGGCATTGTGTGAAGCTGTGAAGGTAAGCCCTGGATTGCCTTTTAGACCCCAAAATGTTGGAGATGCCAGCCTGAGAGAGAGAGAGAAAGAGAGAGAGAGAGAGAGAGAGAGAGAGAGAGAGAGAGAGAGAGAGAGAGAGAGAGAGAGAGAGGAGTGTTGCAGTCAACAAAGCTGAAAGGAGTTGGAGATCTGAAGAGCACTTTGACAACAGACGTGGAGATGCAGAGAGTGGAGTTTGCCCAGTTGGTTTCAGCCTTGCTTTGGTCCAGTATTTCCTCCCTCTGCTCCCTCCTCCCTTTTGGAAAGGTAATGTAGATCCTGTGCCGTTATATGTTGGAAGCATGTAATTTGCGTTTTTCATTTTGCTTTTATGGGGGATTACAGTTAAGAAATTGTATGAGTCTCAGATGAGGCTTTCAACTTTGGACTTTTAAACAAGTCTGAGACTCTTATAGACTGTGGGGGGAATTTTGAAGTTGGATTAAATGTATTTTTCAGTATGATATGGCTACAAGCATATGGGGTCAGGGAGTAGAATGTGGTGGTTTGAATGCAAATGGTCCTGTAGTCTCAGGGAGTGACACTATTAGGAGGTATGTCCCTGTTGGAGGAAGTGTGTCACCAGGGCCAGGTTTTGAGGTGTCAGACGCTTAAGCCAGGCCCAGCAGTTCGCTCTTTTTCCTGCTGTCTACAGATCCAGATGTAGTTACTTCTTCAGCACCATGTCTTCATGCACGCTACCATGCTTCCCATCATGATGATAATATATTTAAACCTCTGAACTGTAAGGCCAGCCCCAATGAAATGTTTTCCTTATAAGAGTTACAATGGGTCAGTCTTCCACCAGCAGCCTTTGGATGAAGACATAGAACTCTCAGCTCTGCCTGCGCCATGACAATCTGGATACTGCCATGCTCCCACCTTGATGATAATGGACTGAACCTCTGAACCTATGATGGATCCAATACATTTACTATAATTAAGACAGACTATTTCAATTATGTTATGTTTCATCTCATTAACAAAAAGGATGGGAAAACCTTCCATCTGACAGAATTCTTTGGCCGAGAACTAGATTTGAGTTCAGACATCAAGGAAAAGTTTGCACAACTAAGCGAGGAGCATGGAACCGTTAGAGAAAATAGCATTGACCTATTCAATGCCAATTGCTGCCTCGAGACCCGAGAATGAAGAATGGCCTGAGCCTCCAGTGTTGAGTGGAGACTTCTCACCAGGACTCCAGCATCATTCCTTCCTATCCATACAGCATCCCGTGACAAGTTCCGTGATCTGCTTCCCATCGGGTCTCACAGAGAAGTGCAATCCCGGTCTCTCCAGCATGTTACTAGGATAATTCATTAAGAATAAAAGACTTTTTAAAATTAAAAAAAAAAAGAGTTATAATGGTCATGGTGTCTCTTCCCAGTAATAGAAACCCTAACTAAGAGGAGCAACAGTTGCTGTTAATGATGGGTCACCTTAGGGCCTCACCCACTTTCTGTACAAGTAGTTATCAGTGTAAGTGTGTATATATGTGTGTGCATGTGCACATATGTGCTTGTGGAGGCTGAGGTTGATATCAGCTGCCTTTTCTTTTTCTTTTTTCTTTTTCTTTTTTGGTTTTTCGAGACAAGGTTTCCCTGGCTGTCCTGGAACTCACTTTGTAGACCAGGCTAGCCTCGAACTCAGAAGTTTGCCTGCCTCTGCCTCCTGAGTGCTAGGATTAAAGGCGTGCGCCACCACGCCCTGCCCAGGTGTCTTTCTTGATTGCATTCTACCTTGTTTTTGAGGGACAGGGTCTCTCAGTGTACCTGAACTCACTGATTTGGCTGGGCTGGCTGGCCAGTGAGTTTTGGGCATCCACTTGCCTCCTTTTACCTCTGTTGCTGGAACTACAGGCATGCATGGCCTCGCCTGGCCTTTTGAGGCTGATAGTATCAAAGATTTGACCTGCTTGTAGGTCCAAGGCACAAAAAAATCCAGGACCAATAGACCAGAGCTTTTCAGGGATCAGCACGCACCCATGTTCTTCTTAGAAGATAAAGAAGCCGCAAATTAAGAAAGATGCTGGATTTTGATGAACACATATAATGCAAATCCAACAGAGGGTGGAGAAAGGAAGAGCTATTCAAATAAAAATAGGTAATTATATGTGGACCCTTGTAGAGTTGGCCATGTAAAAGTGGGTCTGCTGGGTCATCTCGTACAGGGCTTGGTATGTCCCAAGTACACACCCTAAGAGGCCCAGGATGCTGATCATGATGTCCTTGACAATGGTGGCACAGCTTATGTTCTCAGAGTAAAATGTGGCAATCTCCAGCAGCGGCGGGATGATGATGGCCAGGGCGCTACTGCTCACAGAGCCCACCAGGGAGATGACCAGGTCCAGGCGGGGGATGAGGACGGCTGAGAAACCTGCAGGGAGAGAGGAACATAGACTCAATGAGTGTGCCTCAAAGAGGGAATCCCCCAACAGCATGGCTTTGTAGTTCAACAATCCGGCCAGGCACCACAGCTCTGGACCCTGGCTCTCCCCCAGTGATCTTTAAAAAGATTCATTTTTGTAGGGAGAAAAAAATTGTGTGTGTGTGTGTGTGTGTGTATGCACCCGTGTGAATGTAGAAGCCAGAGGAGGGAATCAAGTGTCCTGTCATCTATCACTCTCTACATTGTTCCCTCGAGACAGGGTCTCTCTGTGATAGTTTTCTGAACCAGTTTCAGGTGGAAACGTGAGAAGCAAGGAGTCAAGCATCTCATAGATCTCAGAGGCAAGTGGCAGAGCCAAGGCTGCTGGGGCAGGCACTATTCTGAGGTATGACGTGCACCATAGAAGTCTATGACCGCCTCTGTACTCACAGGTCAGGCAGACCAAGGCTGTGCGGACAGTCAGGTCTACGAACAGAGCCCAGTTCTCAGACACTCTTGAGACGACATAGGGGACGATGATCTCAGCTGGGACGTGGAACTGGAGGGCATAGGTGAAGAAGATGCCCACAGAGTACATCAGCTTGACTGACTGGTACAGCCTGCAGGCAGAGTATTGAAAGGAAGTGAAATGCTACCAGGCTTCGGGGAAGGTGGCTCAAGACTCATCAGAACCCTCACAGGTCAGACTGCCTCAGAGGGGACATGGGAGGCCTATGGAAGCACACATTCCTGGAGGTTCCAAAGCCATAGGAACCTCCATGTTTTATTTAAAAATTATAAATGTCAGATCTGTGTATAGGACAGTCACAGCATAACAGCCATACAGGAAAAGACCATTGTCCCCACCTGATTCCCACTGAAGTTTCCTCAGAGCTTTCTAGAAATAATCCGTGTACAGAGAATCTTTTTAAATTTCTTACAAGTGTGTGTGCACATGTGTGCCCATGTGTGCATGCCATAAATCACACGTGGGGGCTGAATGACAACCTCAAGCGTCTGTCCTAGCCTTCTACCGTATTTGCGATGGCATCTCTCTCTTCTGTCACTGCTGCATTTGTCAGGCTAGCTGTGCCACACGCTTCCACGGATTCTTCTGTCTCTGCCTATGCCGCTTAGGAACTTGGGAGTCACCGATGTATGTCACTGTGCCCAGCTTTTATATGGGTTTTGAGGGTTTTCTAAGTTGGGTCTTCATGTTTGGGTGGCAAGCACTTTACTGACTGAGCCATCTCTCCAGCCCTGAGCCTGCAATCTTAAACAGAAAGTGGGGGAGCCACACCAATGCCCTCAGATACGAGGTGGCACGGCTCCATGAATTGCTGACCTTTGTTATTTCATCAAACAGAAAGCTTGGGTGTGGTGGCACGTGCCTCTGATCCCAGCACCCGGGAGGCTCAGGCAGGAGGATTGCCACAAGTTTGATGCATCCTGATATGCATCGTGAGTTCCAGGTCAAGAAGGCTTATATAGCAAGATCCTGTCTCCAGACAATAGATAAACAAATCCTTCTTGTAAATTCTTCCCCGTGAGTACACATGCCTGGTGCTCTTGTTTAACAGCACAGAGATTTTTTTTTTCAGTTTTTCAACTAGTCAACAGTTAATGGCAAACTTAGATTATTCTGTCTTTTGCCAAGAAACAATGCAGCAAAGACTATCTCTACCTATGTCTGCATGTCTCAGCACCCCTGATACACACCGTGTATCTTATGTCTGCACATCTCAGCATATATGGTACACACCCACATATCTGCTTATCCTAACAGACACCACACACATCTACACAGGAATATGTACATTATCTACACATTAACCCTAGAAGTAAAAAAATTATTTTTTAAATTTCTTTTTCTTGACACTGGGTCTCATCCTGGGTCCCGTCCTTCAAGGTTGATATGCAGCCAAGAATGACCTTGAAGCCAAGAATGACCTTGATCTCCAGATTCCAATTTTCAAATGTTGGGATTAGTGGCAGGGTTTATAAGTGCTGGGAATTGAACCCAGGACCTTGTGTATGCTAGGTAAGCACTCAGCTACCTATGAGCTATACATACCACTGAGCTATGTATGCATCAGGCCCCAGCTATGATTTTAATTTTGATGCCTACTGACATACTGCCCTCTTAATGTCCTAGTACAGTGTGTGAATCATTTCAGTCTCTGACATTGTACTATGTATGTGTGTTCCTGTATGCGCATGCACACATGTGTGCAGGCATGTAGGGGTGTCAAGCTTGTATTTGACGAGGGGTCTCTTAGTGTGCCCTGGGACTCTCACGTTTGGCTTGGCTGGCTGGCTGGCCAGCACACTCTATGAATCTACCTGTCTCCACCTCTCCAGTGCTAGGAGAGCAAGCATATGCCTCTAAACCCAGATTTTTATGTGAGCACTGAAGGTCAAACTCAAACCTCGTGCTTTTGTGGCAAGCACTTAACTGAATTATCCACTCAGCCACCAAATTGTATTTTTTTTTCTTTTTTTCTTTTTTTGTTTTTTCGAGACAGGGTTTCTCTGTATAGCCCTGGCTGTCCTGGAACTCACTTTGTAGACCAGGCTGGCCTCGAACTCAGAAATCCACCAGCCTCTGCCTCCCGAGTGCTGGGATTAAAGGCGTGCTCCACCACGCCCGGCCCAAATTGTATTTATATAGAAAAAAATAACAAATGGTGTTTATTTGTTATGTTTTGAAGATCTTTTTTTGCATATAAAATTGTGATTTTTACATACCCGTCGACCCTGTCCATTCAAGACTTCCCTCAAGAGTGATTTCCTTTCCTCTGCTCACTCATACTCACTTACTCATACCGACTGGAGTTCACTGCCCATGTATTTAGCTGCCACCCACGGAATGAAAAGGCTCTGCCCAGAATAGCTAGACGAAGTGCAATCAGCCAAGAAGAGCAGCGTATTAAGATATCTTGATTGCATAAATTAAGGCACAACTTCAAAGAATTCCACATTCGTGATCTCATCTGGTTATTGGCAGAGCTCAGCGAGGAGGGTGGGGCTGGTGACATTGTCCTCTTTCTATTGCTCTGGCTTTGGGAAACCTGAATGCCACCATCACCCCACCCACTTGAAAAAGCCCAAGGCTGTGATGACCCATAACCATGATAACAGTTGATAATCCACAGAGCTTGCTGTGTGCCCAGCAGTTTTCTAAGTATTTTCTGTATATTAAAGCAAGCAATTGCTGCCAGAGAGTGCAGTCATTATTCATGTTGTCCATCAAAGGTTTCTAGGCCTTTCCTTGCCTGGGGTGGGAAGTGAGAGCCTTTTCAGCTGAAGTTTGACGTTTAAGCTGTAGCACAGGATGCTTGGGAAGGGCAGGTGGCATTCAATGGCTCTGTCATGACAACTAGCAACACCCTAGTTGTGGCTGGCCTATTAAAAAGAGAGCCTGCACCACGGTGGTGTGAACCAAGAGTTAAGAGTGGCAGCATCATGAAGCTGTCCTGACTGATAGGAAGAGGCACGTGTGTAAGCCTTACTGTACAGAAGGGTGGGAGGCTTGCCCTTGGCCATAGAGGAACCAGAATGAAGATCCTATTAATTAGCTTTAGAATGTGTACTTAGTCAGTAGGAGTCCTACACCTCCTCTAGAGATGCCACCTACAGCTGTTTCCTAGGTGGATGGGTGGGTGGGTGAGGGAATCCATGACTGGAGGCACGGACTCCAGGTGGAGTTCTATCTGGGCATACTCTTGCCTAAATAGCAGTCCATCTGTGGTACATGCCTACACTTATTTATTTATTTATTTATTTATTTATTTATTTATTTATTTAATTACCAGGTACTGCGGTGCATGCCTATAATCCCAGTACTTGGGAAACAGAGGCAGGTTGGCTGAAGCATTCAAGGCTAGCTTTGGCTACAAAGGAAGTTTGAGGTTATTCTGGGATGCATGAGAACCTATCTCACACAAAATATTTATATTTATCATCATCATCGTCACCACCACCACTACCACCATCATCATCATCCAACCCTAGGGCCTCAGACGATCCGCACGAATGCTCTACTGTGGAGTTTTCACTTTCTGTTTGCTCAGCAGCTCTATGTCATCTTAGGACCTTTGTCAAACTTGTACTCAAGTCTCCACTGCTCCTAGACAGTGTGAGCTGGAAAGGTCACCGAGAGCCTCTATGTCAACATTCTCCTTTGTTCCATGGGATCCTCAATGATAAAGCTTAAGGCTGTTGTTATTGAGAGGGAGCCAGTGCCAGTCCTCAAACACACCCATTATCACAGTTAACATGGCCGCCAACTGTTCATTGCTTCTGCTAAAGGTTAACTGTTTTCACGTGTGCCATGCTGTCACCAAGGGTCACCTCCTATGCCTCCCTGTCCCACCTGAGGCATCAGCTTCCTACCAGCAAATGGGCAAGTTGAGGGTGATGCTGGCCTGAGTGTCTGTCCCAAACTTCATGTAGCCCAGAGTCCCCAGGCAGATGTAGAGGAAGATGACAAAGGACATCCCCAGATACAGCACAGCGGGGAACTGCTGCGGGCTCTTCATCTGGCTTTTGAGAGGCAGAACCTAGAAGCAAAAGGTTGGGAAAGACAAGGTGGAGAGAAGTGGCCATAGTGTGGGGATGTACAGGTTTCTGCCAGGGGCAGGGCTTCCTGGCATCCAGTTCCCTGGGAAAGGCAGTTGAGGAGGTATTGCATGGCTAAAAGCTGCTTATTTCTGGCAATTTAACTCTTTCTGAAACTCTTTGCTATTCTTTAACTCTTGCTATTCCATGCCCAAAAGCTGCTGGCTGCTGGCAACTTAACTCCTGCTGATAGCAGCAAGAGAGTGAGGAAAAAAGGATAGTTATTTGAACTCTTTTCTCTCTGGCTCAAGGGCCCCTCACTGGCCAGGTGAGAGGCTCAGAGTTCATTAATTCTTTGTGAGCCAGAGAGAAAAGAAAAGGAAAAAAATAAAAATGTCAGGCGCGCGCGCGCGCGCGCGCGCGCACACACACACACACACACACACACACACACACACACACACACACACACACACTCACACACACACACACACAGAGCTCCAAAAGCCACACTTTATTTCTTATTTCTTCTCTCAGACTCTTTTATACCCTCTTAGACAGAAATTCTTTATAAAATTACCTCATGGATGAAATGTTACACAAAGGGGGAGTTACAGAAGGATGTTGATAGCAAGTTCAAAGCAGTGGTTTATTCCGTAAGATCCTTCTTGTAAGTTCAAAGCAACAGTGTTACATGGCCTTGCTTTATCATAGTGCACCCCTGTGGCCTCATCCTTGGAGCTGACCTAGAATGTATGTTTTTCCTTGATCACAAATCTGTCCCAAGTCTATTTCTCTCCTTACTGTAACTTAGGAAAGCTCATTGCATTCTTTATTGCATAGATTTTACTTACTATTCTATGAGGAGGGGGGCACGTTCTATTTTTGATTCTGATTTTATTACATCTTTCTGGTAAAACAACTGAAACCATTTCCTTAAACTTTCTTCCTAAAATTATTCGAATTAAATCAGGAATTCTATAAAGTCATTAATTCCTCTAAACAGCATTAATTCATGAAAATTCATCTTCATGGTGATCTGCAGGAAATTTGCCCAATAGGGTGGACCGATGACCAAGAATCATTAGGGTATGTAATAATGGCAAGAAAGGCATATCAGCAGCGAGAAGGAACCCTGGGACCAAGTCTCTAGGGCTATGCCTCTATGCAGAACGGTGGGCCATCGCCAGGAAAAACACTTGCTTGCCATAGCCTTTCCTAGATGGCTTCTGCTAGGTTCCCTTATGGGCACAGTTGTTGTTTTAGTAGGTAGTAGGGACCCCCTCCACAAGGCCACACCCATCCACAAGGCCACGCCCCTCCACAAGGCCACACCCATCCACAAGGCCACATAACCACACCCTCCACAGAGCCACACTCTCCATATTGCCATCTCACTCCAAATGGCCACGCCCCTCCACATTACCACCCACAGGGCCACACCTCTCTACAAGGCTAGATCAACCACATCACCACTCCACATAGCTACACTCTTCACACAGCCACACCTCCTGAAAGCCACCCCAGGTGGCCACGCCCTCCACATCACATCAGCCTTATGATCACACCCACTCCATATGCTAACTTCCCCCTTCATCTTGTCTCAGGCTTGCCATTGCACCGACACCCTTCCCAGTGTGAGCTGATTAGTAAATTCTCCATCTTTGCCTCAGTAGCTTGAGGTGTGGTCCGGGCTGGGAGGGGCCCTTGACAGTGCAGATTTTCCTTTCACCCAGAGAGAACTGGGCTGCACTGCCCACAACACTGGTCGGGTGACATGGGGAAATCACAGCTGGACATCCTGCGAGGCACCTTGTCCTTCTTACCATCCCCACGCCTTCAAAGGTGAAGATAGCCGTGCCAAAGAACAGCAAGAAAGTCTTCCAGTTTGCAACCAGGGGCAGGTTGCTGTGGTGTGGGGTCTGAAAAAGAGGAAGGGCGTTGGCTTTTCGTGAGGAGGTCACCTCGGGTTGTGTCTGCTGACAGAGACAGTGTAAAGCACCTTCTTACTGTCTTATCTTTTAAAAACTGTTTTAATTCATCAATTATTTTGAGACAAAATAAATTTGTCTCATGCAGCCCAGGCTATTCCTGAGGATGATCTTGGATTCCTAATCCTCCTGCCTCCACCTGCACCACCCCCACCCCCAGGGTGCTGGGATTATAGGTGTGCACTATCTGGTATGGTTTTATGCAATGTTGAAGATGGAACCCCAGTTTTCCAGCATGCTAAGGTGAGCACTCTACCCACTTGGCCACATCCTTAGTCTAATTTACTTACTAAGTTTAATTTAATTACTTAGTCTAATTTATTGTGGTAAGGTAACATCACATTTTCCATTTAGTCATTTTACACACTGAGTATATTCACTCAGACATTCATATCTCTACTGTTCATCACCAGAAATTTCTTACCAACTCAAACTGAAACTCTAATTCTTTGTTCTCTACCTCTTAGCAACCCATGTATGTGTTCTGTTTATATGAACATGGCTGTTCTAATGCCTGTCAGTAGGAGCTTGTGCCATTTGTCTTCTTTGTGTTTGGCTTATTTCACTTAGCTTAGTGTATTTTAAGGTTCGTGCACATTATAGCATTTATTAGAATCTCATTCCTGGCCTTGGAGAGATGGCCCAGGGGTTAAGAGTACTTCCTGTTCTTCTCGAGGACTAGAGTTCAGGCAGCTCACAACGATCTATAACTGTAGCTCCAGGCACTCTAACACACACACACGCACACACACACACACACACACACACACACACACACACACACAGAGAGAGAGAGAGAGAGAGAGAGAGAGAGAGAGAGAGAGAGAGAGAGAAAGATGCATACACACAAAAAAAAAATCCTAAAAAACCCTCTCATTTTCTTCAATGCTAAGTAATATTCTATTCTTTCTCGCACTTCTCTATGTGGTTTGTTTGTCTACGTCTACTTCTTCTACCTGGGGGCTATAGGAAGTCTTCTCATCTTAAATATGGACCAGACAGAACAGTAGAAGAAGGAAGTTGCCCCAAGTTATTCTGCAATTTACTCCTCAGGCCAGGTAAGAGTGCTTGTCCTGTTCCTGCCCTTTAACACCTCTTCCCCATCATTCCCATCAGGGCCATGCAGTCGATACAGTAGCCATCAAAGACACAGAGTGATCATTTATTTGTGTCATTGTATCGAGTAGCCCAAGCTGGCCTCAAACTTGCTCTATAGCCAAGTAAGAAGTGATTAATACTAGATCTCTGTGGTGGTTAGGGTAAAGGCTTCTCAAAGATGTCCTCAGCCTAATCCCTATTATGTTACTTAAATAAATTTATTTGTTGGGATGTAGCCCAGGCTGCCCTGCTAATGATTGATTGGTTGGCAGACATGTCTCCGTATATAGCCCTGGCTGCCCTAGAATTCACTGTGTAGACCAGGCTGGCCTCAAACTCACAGAGATTGGCTTGATTCTACTTTCCAATAACTGAGGTTAAAGGTGTGTGGTCCCAAAATTAGTCAGATTATATTTTGTTTTGTTTTTGAATTAGGTTTTTGCTATGTAGACCAAGCTATCTTCCTGTCATAACTGTCAAAGTACTAGGTTTATAGGTGCATGTCACCATTCTTGACTGGAGTACTGAGTTTTCAGAAGGAATTTAGGATGCTAAACTGATGACCTTACACAAGAAGATTAACCTGAATTATCTGCACCAGATAAGGGCCCTTAAAAGAGGAAGAGAGAAATGGAAGAAGACACAAGACTATAGCATGGGAAGACTTAGCCTAGTGTTGCTGACTTTAACCATGGAAGGACCACAGACCAAGGCATCCTGGAAAAGGCAAGAAAGCAGACTCTCTCTTGGAACCTCTGGAAAAGGATATAGCCCTGTTGATCCCTGATTAGCCGGCTCAGTGAAATCTCTAGCATCATAGAAGAAATCTTTATTATTTTAAGGCTGGGATGTAGTTTAGTTGGTAGAGTGCTTGCCTAGAATGCATGAGGAATTGAGTTAATCCTTAGTTCTGCATTAATCAAAATATGGTGGCCCATGCCTATAAAGTCAGCTCTTGAGAGGTGGAAGCAGCAAGACCAGAATTTCAAGATCACCCTCCAACACTTAAAGAATTTGAAGCCAGCCGGGCTTCATGAAACCCCGTTTCAAGAGAAATACCTTGAAACCAAAGAAAATAAAGGCAAAACAAAAACAATAATTAAAAAAAAAAACCTTGACTTATACCTCAGTTGGTAGAATAATCTGCCTAACAGGCACAAAGCCCTGTGTTCAATCTCCAGCAAAGCATAAGTTGGGTGTCATGATACATGTCTATAAGTCTAGCACTTGGGAAATAGAAACAGGAGGACCAGAGACTCAAGGTCATCCTTAGCTACAAAGTCAATCTGGGCTACATGAGACTGTGTACAACAAACAACCCCCCCCCACCCCCCCCCAACTTCCAGATCTGTGATTGTTATAGCAGCAACAGGATACTAATATAATTCCAAAGACTTTCATGATCAAAGAAATGAAGCAACAATGGTGGGATGTTAGTGCCAGTGATGGGAGGTAAACCAGTTGGCCCAATCAGAAAGCTCTGCTTGCCTGCTGCTCCTGCTCCTCAGTGTCTTTTTCTGGGAACTGGGATAGAGTTGGTATTTTTCGTTTGTTTTACTTCAAAGATCCAGAAATCATGCAACGTCCTTTGTACCAAGTAGATCAAATTCCTTCATCATATATATTCTCTTTTAAAACTTTTTATTTTACATTTATTTTATTGTGGAGGGGCAGGGTGGGCTTATGTGCCATGGTATGCATGTGGAGATCAAAAGATAACTTGTGGTAGTCAGTCCTCCCCTACCTCTCTGTGGGGGCTGGGTATGGAACTCAGGGCCTCAGGCAAGGATCTGAGTCATCTAGCCAGCTGCTATATAGTTTCTGTCCACTAACCAGTGCTGTGTCTCCATGGTGTGTGTATCCATGTCAGTGTGCGTGGAGGCCAGAGGTCAATATCTGATGTCTCCCCTATAGTTCTCCACCTTATTATTTTGAGTCTCTCATTGAACCTGGTGTTTGCCATTTCAGCTGGTCAGTGAACCCCCACCCACCTTCCACTCTCACAGTTCTAGGGTTACATTGTGTGCTCCATTGTGCTAGGCTGTCATGTGGATACTGGGGGTGGGAACTCAGATCCTCACGCTAGGGCGGCAAACACTTTACCCACTGAGCCCTCTCCCCATCTCCCTGCTGTGGTAGTTCTTGTTATTTGTTGACCCAATGGAGAATGTGGCATCCTTCTTTATCTCTTATTATTGAACCACAAAATCCCCAGCTTCTTGCACAACACTGGACCACAGAAAACATTCAGCAACTAAATTCCCAGTGACTCACTGTTATTGGATATGACCATGATGCCGAAGATGAGGGTGTAGATGATAGTGATGCCTAGCTTGTGGGACAGAAGTGTTTTTAGAATTCACCTAGGCTCAGAGCTGGGGACCGGCCACCTTCCTCATCTTCATTTTCCCACCTCAGAAACCCTGGACCCCGCCCCTCTTCTGTGTGGTTTCAGACCTGGATGAGATACTCGAAGATCAGAGCCAGGCTGCTCAGGGTGGTGATGGTGGCCAAGGTAGAGAAGATGGACAACACCTGTGGGTTCTGGATGAGCACCAGCAGGATGAGGAAGGGCAGGATGGTGAGCATATAGAAGCGAGTGTCCAGGATGGAGGTCATCACCAGGCTCTGCCTCGGCTGGCAGACGTTGGAGGTGAAGTGGGCTTCTTCCATGATCTGCCAGAACGACACAGTGAAAGGCAGGACGTCAGTCGTGAGTCACTGAGAGTCATTTCAATTAGGATTTCAGCTCATCGACTGAAAACTTACTGCCACAGTAGAAAAGACATTATTCACGACTTGTGTGACATTTCAGTATAGCCAGATATCTTTTTTTTTTCCGGTGCTAGAGGGATGGCTCAGTGGCTAAAAAACACTGGTTGCTCTTACAGAGGACATGAGTTTCATTCCCAGTACCCACACTGTGGCTCACAGTTCCAGGAGTGCCAATACCTTCCTCTGACTCTCATGAGTCTGTAGTGCACATATATTTATGCAGGCAAAACATTCATGCACATAAAATAAGTGAATCCTTAAGACATTTTTAGATTTACTTAATTTTATTTGTATGAAATGTTTGCCTATACATCATGTACATGCCCAGTCCTGGAAGAGGCCAAAAAAGGAAGTCAGGTCCCCTGGAGCTGGAGTTTCAGATGGCTTTGAGCCACCATGTGGGTGCTGAGAACCGAACCCAGGTCTATATCCTCCGAAAGAGCAACAAGTGCTTTTAACTGCTGAGCCATCGCTACAGCTGCATCAATACGTGTCTTCTCTGTGTCTCTGCACTCATGTGTGTGGTGCTGGGGGCTCCAGAGGACAAAATCAGTAATGTTCCTCAGATGTGGCCCTCCTTGCTTTTGAGAGAGGGTCTCTCATTAGCCTGGTACTGGGCAAGTTAGGCTAGGCTGGCCCTCCAGTGAGCTGCAGGTATCCGTCTGCTTCTGCCTCCTCAGCACTGAATTACAGCTGCAGGCCAGAAAGCCTAGGTTTTTTTTTTTTTCTTTTAGATTTATGTATTTATTTTATGTATGAGAGTACACTGTAGTCAGACACACCAGAAGAGGGCATCGAATCCCACTTCAGATAAATAGTTGTGAACTACCATATAGTTGGTGGAAATTGAACTCAGGACCCTTGGAAGAGCACTTGGTTCTCTTAACTGCTGAGCCATCTCTCTAGCCCAAACCTGGCTTTTTTTTTTTTTTTTTTTTTTTTTTTTTTTTAAATATGGGGATCCTGGGAGATGGTACCCAGGCCCTTGGGCTGGCAAGACAAGCAGACAAGCACTTTAGACAGGGTCTCGCATATCCTTCAGAGTTGGCCTCAGCCTTGCCGCATAGCTGAGAATGACCTTGAACTTTTGATCATTCTGCTTCTGTTTTCCAAATGTTGGTGTTATGGATGTGAACCTCTGTGTCTGGTTTTGGGTGTCCTGCATTTTACTGGGCAAACCTAACCGCCTTACTGTAGTGCGTGTGATTCTGACGATGGGAAACATTGAGCATCCTGAAGCCCAAAGGCACAAGGCTCTTTCTGTCTGCTAGACAATCTCTTCTTCCCTGTGAAGTGGTGGTTTCCCCGCTCACATGACTAGAAAGGAGTTTCTGTTACATTAGCACATCCTTTTTAGACTTTGTGGGTGAAGCGGGGCGGGGCTGAGCATTGAGCATCCTCTGCTCAAACAGTCCCTCTGTTACAAGGCACACTGTTCTTCCTGTCTGGCTGGGTGTGCTCCTCTGTCTCACAAAGCTGTTGTAAAAGAAGGCTCTGTCTGACTTGCCTGCATTAGGAACGAGATGAGGGGAACGTGACCGCTCGTTAGATATCTTGGATGTGACAACTTGAGATGCTTTCCAGCCTAAAGGTTAGGGGCTTTGGCTTTGCTCTGGTCTCAACTGTGGTCTAATATGGGCAGACACTAACAGCCCCAGCATCGGGAGGTCTGCTCTCCTCCCACCCACTCTGCCCAGAAGACCCCTCTTTACCTGTTGTAAGTTGTCCGCCAGAAACATGAAGTACACGCTGCAGAAGCCCAGCTGAGTGACGATCAGCAGGAAGCTCACAACGTACCTGGGAAGGAAGACAAGGACAAGGGAAATAAGTTACTGTTTAGGATGGATCTCATTTTCTTTTCTTTTCTTCTTTCTTTTTTCTATTTTTTAAAAAAAGATTTATTTATTTGTTATATGTGAGTACACTGTAGCTGTCTTCAGACACCCCGGAAGAGGGTGTCAGATCTCATTATAGATGGTTGTGAGCCACCATGTGGTTGCTGGGAATTGAACTCAGGACCTTTGGAAGAACAGTCAGTGCTCTTAACCGCTGAGGCATCTCTCCAGCCCCCCACCCCTTTTTTTTTTGATTTCCTTTTCAAAACAATTATTTCTGATGGTTTTATTTTGAGAAATGTCTGACCCACAGAAAAAGTTGGTTGTACAAGAGAAATTAACAGCCATAAACTCTGGCTTTGGAGAGTTAGTTTTTTGAGATAGGGCCTTGTGGTGCCCAGGCTGGCCTCTGATTAGCCAGATAGCCAGTGTGACCTTGAAAACCTGATTTTCTTGCCTCTACTCTGATAGTGCTGGTGTTACCACAAAGCCAGTGTGACCTTGAAAACCTGATTTTCTTGCCTCTACTCTGATAGTGCTGGTGTTACCACAACCACCCACATCCATTTACTCTAATGAAATTCATTTGTAGTTACCTTTGGCCTTGAATTGCATTCTGGGTATTATAGTCACAACACACACACACACACACACACACACACACACACACCCCACACTCCCCAAAAGTACTCAGTTCAATTCAGTTCATTTCAATGATAATTTCCGAAGTCATGAAATATCTACTTGAAATACCATAGGCATATTTCTCTTAGTTCTTAATAGTCAGAAATCAACTAACAACAAATATGTAATTTATATATTTTAATTATTTTACAAATATCTCTTTCTTTGAGGGGGAGGGCATAGTCTCACATAGCCAAGGCTAGCTTTAAACTTCATATATAGCCCAGACTGCCCCTGAATTATTAATTCTGCTGCCTCTACCTTCTAAGTGCTGGGATTGCAGGTTTGCCACTGTATCTGACTTAACTTTTATTTTTTTTTTGTTAAAAATTTTCCAAAGCTTTATGTTGTGTTTGGCTGTACCTCTTTTGTCTTTTTTTTTTCCATGTGGAATATTTTTGCACATTTTTTGCATTTGCACTGGTTTTTCATCAGGTCATTTTGGAGAGTCCAGGCTGGTCTTCTTATAAACTGTCACCATGGTGTGTCTGTGTGATTTCTTCCTCCAGAAGAGAGTCATTGGGCAGAGGACAAAGGCAGTGACACTTTGTTTCTCTTTCAATACACTGGAAACAAAGGTCTGTTGTCCTGGGGTTTAGGCTCTCCCTTTATTCACATACCTCCTCCCACACCCACTATAAAGTTGGATCCAGGCAAGCCTATGCATTGAACTCAATTACAGCTCTTAAATTTGAAAAATTACGTCATTCTTCCTGCTGTGGGTTTTTGTTTGTTGTTTGTTTTCTGGTACTGGGAATTGAACCCAGAACTTCATTCTTCCTGCTGTGGGTTTTTTTTTTTTTTTTTTTTTTTCTTTTTTTTTTTTTTTTGAGACAGAGTTTCTCTGTATAGCCTTGGCTGTCCTGGAACTCACTTTGTAGACCAGGCTGGCCTCGAACTCAGAGATCCACCTGCCTCTGCCTCCCGAGTGCTGGGATTAAAGGCATGCGCCACCACGCCCGGCTCCTGCTGTGGGTTTTTGTTTGTTGTTTGTTTTCTGGTACTGGGAATTGAACCCAGAACTTCATGTGTGCTAGGCAGGTGCTCTACCTTTGAGCTACATCCCAGCTCCATTTTCCTTGCAGGTTTTTACTTTTTGGAGGTAACAAGTTGCCAGACTATCCGTCCAGTTGTCGTATCCTATGTTCTGGGCTGGGCTGACTTTCTTGTGCATCGTTTATGTTGGTCTCCCACCCTGAGTATTTCTTGTGAGCCAATCTCAGGCCAAAAGGTCTGATTAGATGAAGTTTCTTTGCTGATTTTTCTGGTAAGAGAATTTCAGAGTGGATCTTTATGTCCTCCAGTGTATCACAAGACACCTGTGACATGGGCTGCTAGGTGCTCAGCCTGACACCCTGGGCAGGGCCACCAGGGCTCTCTCCTTTATAAAGTTCAACACTGGTTTTCCATCTAAAGCCTGAGCATCAGGGATTGTTATCTATGTGGGGAAGAGGTTCTTACTCAAGCCTCCGAGAGCCTCTCAGTGCACTGAAAAAGAAGAATATCTGGTGCAAGTGAGACTCCCTTCCGTAAATTTCTAAATTTCTGCAGTTACTGATCTCCAAAGAAATGGGAAAACAGAATCCTAGTGGGGGGAAAGTAGACATTTCGAGTTCTAGTCTTTGCTCTGACAATAAATTCCTGTGTGGCTTTGAATGACTTGGTTGCCTTCTTTGAGCTGTTTAATTTTCCATCTCAATAGGCATGGATACAGTGATTACACGGGCTGCTCCTGCCCTACATATCTACTGAAGACATCATCAGACACAGATCCTGACCTCATCTGGCTGATATTGAGAGATAGATGCCTACAGAGGAGCGTGAGGAGCCTGTGGAGCCGAGGAGGCAGTGTGGAAGGCACCACAGCTGCTGGGGTGTTGACTCACTGCCTGAAGGACTGTCCGAGAAGGTTGCATGGAAGGTCTTGGGATGTCTTTGTTCCACCATTATCAATGCCTTTTGTACCTTTTATGTGTTATTTTATTGTGAGAGCTCTGGACATCCTATCTTTCTAGGGCAGTGAAATCTCACCATGGAGTCCTATTCAAGGTTGATAAGATGATAAGAGATGATTAAACAGAAAAGCATTTTGAACAGCATCAGCTTGTGTGTGTGTGTGTGTGTGTTGAAAATCTAGCCCAGGGGCTCCAGCTGTGCTGCTGAACTACATGCCTAACTCTTAAAATCTTGGCACAGGGGTCTCCCTACATCACTGTGTCTTGAATTCAGGCAGGCTTTGAGCTCTGTGTATCTCTGACAGCCTTTTAGAAAGGTGGCTGTCCTAGCTTCTTCTGTTGCTGTGACAAAACACTCTGACCAAAAGCAACATAGGAGAGGAAGGGGTTAATTCAGACTTACACCCCCAGCTCTCACGGTCCTTCACTGAGGAAAGTCAGGACTGGAGCACAGAGTAAGGACTGGAAGCAGAACTCATGGGAGAATGCTTCTTCGCAAGCTCATAATTAACTAGCTTTCTTATATAAACCCAGAGAGTGGTGGTGTGGGCTGGCCTCTACTACATCAATTAACAGTCAAAACAATTACTCACAAACCAATCGGATCCAGACAACTCCTCAATTTAGGCTTTCCTCTCTAGCCTGTGTCAAATTGACAATTAAAGCCATCTAGGACAGTGGCAGGACAGTCCTGTGCTACCAGGACTGGCTCACCATTAACTCCTGTAGCTTTTATGTGTTATTGTGAGATCTCTGGTTATCCCATTTTTTCTAGGACAGTGAAATCTCTTCCTGAAGTCCAAAACAAGGTGTAATGGGGCAAAGGTTTCTCCATCTAGTATCAGCCGAAGCCATCTTTGGTTTCTATACACTGCCCTGAAGTGTCCCACAGGAAAGCGCTCAGCCCTGTTCTAGAAACTCAGGGTTCAAATACCCCAGCTAACTGCTTGTTCTTGGCTCTTGTTAAATGATTGCTTGCAACTATGTCTCTAAAAACTCGGTGTACTATACATCCGGGGCTGTTCTGTGAGAAGTGTCTCTCTCTGGGCAGTCGCCAGCAGGTTTAATACAGACTCTTGTGCTGAGTGGTTTCTAGGTTTTTGCCCCCTCAACAAAGGGAGCAAGCTTAATGTCCATCACGAGGGGCCTGGTTATCTAAAACAAGGTAAACATTCCCATCAGAGAACACTGAACCTTCAAATGATGAGATGTGTTTGTGTGTCCCAAGATGGGAAAAATAAGAGGAACACTATCCATGATGATTGATGTCTACTGTTAAATTGACAGGATAGAATCACAAGGAAAACAAATTTTGGGCATGTCTGTGAAAGACATGCTAGAATAAGTTGACTGGCCAGACATGGTGGCACATGTCTTTAATCTCAGGACTCAGAAGGCAGAGGCAGTTGGGTCTCTTCAAGTTTGAGGCCAGCCTGGTCTACATAGTGAGTTCTAGAACAATGAGGGCTGTGCTGGATAGAGAGATTTGTCTCAAAAAATAAAACAAAGACCAAAAAGAAAAAAAAAAAAAGACTAGGTTGATTGAGGTGGGAATACCCACCCGGGAAGTGGGCAGTACCATTCTTTGAGCTGGAGCCCGGGCTGAATAAAAAGGAGAAAGTAAGTTGAGCAGCTGCGTGATCTCTCTCTGCTTCCTGACTGTGGACACAGTGTAACCAGCTGCTTCTTGTCTTACTTGCCATGCCTTTCCTAGCACTGGTATAGACTCCCCTAGAACAATGAGCTGGGATAAACCCTTTCTTCCTCAAGTAGCTTTCCTCAGATACTCTGTTGCAGCATCAGGACCGTGACTGATAAACTGTTAGATTTAAAAAAAAAAATCTAATTTCAAGCTAGTTGTGGAGGTGCATGCCAGACATTTGGGAAGAAGGAGGAGGCTACAGAACATGTTTGAAGCCAGCCTGGCAAGCAGGAAACACTATCTCAAACAAACAAATAAGCAAGCCAGTAAGCAAAAATGAATTTCAAGATTATACATATAATTCTAAGTAACATACAAGAAACCGTTAAATGAACTAGGGCTCAAGCTGGAGCCTAGCTGGTAGAGTTCTAGCCTGGTTTATGAAGCTTCAATTTGGGCATTAACCCAGCGTATATGGGAAGGTTCAACACTATCCTTGGCACCTTAGGTAGTTCAAGGTCACCCTTGCTACATGTGTTCTTTTCTTTCTTTTCTTTCAAAAAAAAAATTAACACAAGTCCTTTCCTGTTCACATATATCTTGGTGTACTAAGGTGAAGAAGGAGGTAGGGCTGGGGTAGTGGGGAGATACTCTATCTTGCTTTATAGTTGCCAAAAATAGCCTATTTACTAAAAAAAAAAAAAAAAACAAAAACAAACAAAACACTGTGAAAGCAGTGGCTGGAGAGATGGCTCAGTGGCTAGGAGCACATTATGCTCTTGCAGAGGACCTGGGTTCAGTTCCCAGCACCCACCTCAGGGGACTTACAGCCACCTGTTAACTCCAGCTCCAGTGGATCGATGCTCTCCTCTGGCCTCCTAGCGGAACTTGCAGTCATATGTGCATGCTCACATAGAGACACACCATAGATATAATTAAATATAAAATAAAATCTTTTAAAATAAAACGACAACGAAAAACCCTGTGTGAGCAGACATACATAAAGGCAGGGCTGGTGGGGGGTTCTCTCAGGGTTTCATCACTGTGAGTATTACACATGTGACCAGTACCTGCCCCACACTGAGTGCGTCCTCAGCCAAGGACTTGGACACGTTTCCAGGCTGTACATTGTGGTCTCTTCATAGTTCACAAAACTCCTCTGCAGTCTAGGGTGAAAGGACAAAGGATGCTTAAGTTAAAACACTCTTGCTGAAGGCACAGTATGCGCCTAAGCTGGGGACTGTTGTGTGTTTGTGTGTTAGTGAGGAGTGTTCTGTGCACTCTCTAATAAGGACACCATGTATGCAACTTTCATGAGTTTGCTTATTTGTTTGTACAATTTTTATGCATTTATGCTTTTTTTTTTGGCTGGTGGTGGGTTTTTTTGGGGTGGAGAGCACAGGGTCTCATGTAGCCCAGGATGGCCTGCAACTTGTACAGCTGGAAATGCTCTGACCTCCTTACAGGCAGCATGCTTTAAACACAATGTTTTCCTTGGTTTTGTCCTTTGGAATAAGCAGTACCTGTGCTTTGGGTAAAATAAGCAAAGCAGGAGAGGAGCTGGAGGAAGAGGCAGAGTGGGCATGGCCAGCCAGGATGGGAGCCCTGGCAAAGGTGAAAGCGATCTCTTCTAAGGGGAGCAGGTGGCTCTGTAGTAGGACCCTCCTGGTTCTGGGTGGGAACTGGGAGGAGCAGCTGCTGGCCAGATACCACATGCACAGAGCTAACTGCAGGGCTGGGGGCACTGAGAGGAGGGGTTTAGGACTTAGTGTGCCTGTCACCCCAGGACTCTGGAGGTAGATGCAGGAGATCCAGAGATCCAGTCCATTCTGGACTACATAAAGAGTTAAAGACAGTTTGGGAAGTTACCAAAACAAAAATGGAAGAAGTGCCCAGTCGGATAAAAGACCATTGTCCTTAAATGTTTATGTCAGAGAAAAACAAAAAGAGACTTCAGTCAGAGGAAAAAGCCAGACTGATGCAACAAGCAGGTTGGTGCTTGCAGGAGGTGTGAGGACCTGAGGCTCAGGAAGAGGACATTCAGAGAGTCACTGGCGGTTACGAGTGGCTTGATAATGGAAGGAAGGAAGGAAGGAAGGAAGGAAGGAAGGAAGGAAGGAAGGAAGGAAGGAAGGGGAAGGGGAGGGGAGGGGAGGGGAAGGGAAGGGAAGGGAAGGGAAGGGAAGGGAAGGGAAGGGAAGGGAAGGGAAGGGAAGGGAAGGAAAGGAGTTGGGAGGGTAGGGAAGAGAGTAGATCTGGAAGGAATTGGGGAAGGAAGGAGAATATTACATTTCACACAAATTACTTTGTATGAACTTTTAAAAGAACTAATTAAAAAAAAATAAAGTCAGGCAGGCCAACAAAGACCATTCTGCCATTTCCCATGTGTGTGACTCAGGGCAAAGTATCTGTAAAATAGGAATAAAAACAGTTTCTATTCCAGGACGTTCCTGGAAGGAGTACAGAAATCTTGCAAAGCCCATGGCTCAACAGAGTTGAACTGTTTACATCACTGCTGAATGAGCAAAACCCTGCTGCGTGACAGGTTTTACGAGGCGAAAGGGTGCTCTGACCAGCACACACTCCAGGCACATCCATTATTTGGCTTCTTTTTATTTGGCTTTTAATGAGACTTGGAGACTGAACTTGCATGCCAAGCAAGTGCCCTACTACGGAGCTATATCCCCAGTCCATGCAAACCTTTACTTTATATCCTTGCTTCAAGAATGCTCATGATATCGCCCAGGCTGGCCTGGAACTGGCAATTCTCCTGCCTCAGCCTCTGGGTTACCCTGCCTTGACTTCTGTATAAGGCCTTTGCTCACTTCCGAGGACAGACTTGGACCTAAATGTAATGGGGGTGACTGGCTCCTGAGGAACTCATTATTCTGCACTGTCAGCGAGAAAGAAACCACTGAGACACCTCTTTTGGAGGTGATGGGGACGGCTCTCAGTAGTTTTTATGTTAAGATCTCAGATGTATATACCTGTGTCTGGGTGAGAGGATGCGCATGTGAGTTTAGGTGCCAAAGGAAGCCAGAAGAGAGCATTGGATACCCTGAAATTGGAGTTACAGGCAGTTGTGTGCTAACTATGCAGGTGCTGGAACTGAACCTGGATCCTTTTGAAGAGCAGGATGCTCTTCCAACTGCTGAACCATCGTTCCAGCCCACTAGATGTGCATTTAATGACTGAAGCAATTACAAACTGCTCATATCGTTGCTGTCTTTTCCATTTTTATTAACTTGCTTTGAAAAGGTTTTTGTTGTTGTTTTTGTGGGGGAGGAACAAGTGGCCCTGATAAAGTACCTGTATTGCAGTAGGGAGAGGAAAAGAAAAAGAAGGGCATGGGACTGTAGCTCATCTGGTGGAGTGCTTGTCTAGCAGACATCAGGTCCTGGGTTCGATCCCCAGCACTGCATTAAAGGGGCATGGAATCACATGACTTTGTTACTAGAACTTGGGAAGTGGAGTCAGGAAGATCAGGAATTCAAAGTCATCTTTAGCTATATAGTGACTTAGAGTCAAACCTGGGCTACATGAGACCCTGATTCAAAAAATGGGGGTGGGCTGAAGAGATAGCTTAGTGGTTAAGAGCGCTTACTGCTTTTATAGAGGACTTAGAACCCACATGGTGGCTCAGAACAATCAGGGGATCTCATGCTTTCTTTGGGCTTCGAGGGGCTCCTGCACACCCATGGTACACATTAACTCATGAAGGTGCACACATATATATACAGATTAAAAAAACCCAAAAACCCATAATCCCGAATGAACCAAGAGGATGTCTGAGGATCCTACACATACTCAGTAGTCCACAGGGCACTTTTACATATTTTGCTATATTTGGTGCCTCTAGGTGAGGGGGGGGCAGTGGGCTGTGGGAGCCAGAGTGGCTTCTAATTCACTAGCTGCAAAATTGGATCTACACCAAGACACCATCTTAGCTTCTTTTGGAGGTGATGGGGACGGAACTCAGGGGCTCATACATACTAGGAAAGCCTCTACCACAGGTCTACAGGCCTGCCTGATTTCTGTTACACCCAAACATCTGACAGGAAGCAACTTCAGGGAGGAAGAGTTTATTCTGTCTCAGTCTGAGGAGATACAGTCTACTTCGATAAGAAAGCCATGGTAGAGTTTATGTGGTAGCAGTGTGAACCTGGTGCTCCTCCCACCAGAAAACAGAGTGGAGAGGAGGCATAAGGCCCACTTCTTCCCACAAGCTCCACCCCCTAACTTTCCATAGCCTTCTCAAACAGTGCCACAGAGCTGGACCAAACGTTCAAACACAAAAGCCTATGTGATGCCTCAAAGTAGAAGACAGTTTCTGTCCAAGACTCCTCCAAAATCCCTTTGCCAATCTTTGGAAAAAACCCAGAGAAGTAGTGGTGCTAGCCCGGAGAAGTGGCCCTGGGATGGGGCCCATGGGGTGATAGCTGTGGGCTCTGACCTCTGAGTGAGATGGCAGGCACAGTTCAGCAGGATATCCATACAGTGCACTGTGAGCGCCCCGATGGCCAAGAGGCTGACAGGCCCCACCTGGAGGAACAGGACAGGAAAACAGTGAGATGGAAGCTGGCCACATCCACAGCCTTGCTCATGCAGTCTGGACACTAGGGCTCTTAGAATTAAGAATCTCTAGCTGGGTGTGTATCTCATTGGTGAGGGCTTGGAAAACATGGGTACCATCCTGGATCCCATCCTGGCACTGACCCAAGCAGACAGAAAACTGTATATGGAGGGGCATGCCAATAATGCCAGCACTTAGGCTGAGACAGGAGGATCATTGTGAGTTTGAGGCCAGTTTGAGCTACAATCAACTAACCAGTCAACCAACCAGCCAGTCATCCAACCAATCAGATAATTAACCAACTACATAACCATCCAACCAATCATCTAACCAGCCAGCCAACCAACCAATGAGTATATCAAGCAAGCAAGCAAGCATGCATGCAACCAACCAACCAACCATCCAACCATCCAACCAACCAGCTAACTTACCTACTAACTGGAAGTTATTCATGATGAACTGTCAGCTCAATGTCCTCTGCCTCAGGATCCTATTTAGTGTCACTGCTGAGGGGCTGCCCCACACTGGCTAGAATTCTTCCAGGAACAAAGAGTCACCATTCCATATAACCCAGACTTTTTTTTTCATCTACCTCCAAATATATTCTTCCAGAATCCCCCATGGTAAATTTAACTCCTTTACACACCTTAGTCCCCACTCTCCTAAGATCCTTAAAGACCAAAGTATTTTTTTGTGATGCAGTGGCCTTCTCTGATGATGGTTAGCCAGCAGGCCTCAGGGACACTTGGCAGGTGAGTCTGTTAAGGCCAGTTTGAACCACTCTGTGCAATGCAGAATGCAGGGTGTGGGCAGGGACCTTAACTGTTCCTGGACATTGCAGACAATGGGGGAGGGGTGGAAGCTGATTTAGAACACTCTTCCCAGTTGAGCATCACTGCCCCAGAGAGTCTGCTTGTCTCTTTGAAGAAGCAAAGTTGATTTGAACCACGGTCCTTTGGATATGACTGGAAGGGCACAATGTGACTTTATAGATGTGTCCTGGGTGACATTATTTTGTCACAAAGAAACACATGCATGGTCAAGAGTGTTGTTAAGTAAGTCCCACTAGGAGGCAGCCTCCACATGGCAGAACCTCTTGTCTTGTTTACAACCTTTAATCCTTGGGGCCAGGCACACTCCTACGAGACAAAGAGGACAGTCTAAAGAGCTAGCAGGGGATTACAGAGCACACTGACAGAGACAATGTGGCCAAGGCTACAGAGGTTTAAGGCTCTCTTGCAGATATCTATCTAGAACCTAGAGAACTCCGAAGGAGAGGTCCTCCCTCTGGCTGGAACTATTCGTCATCAGAAGTCAGATGGAAGGAAGCAAGGGGCCGCTTACGAAACCTGGAGAAGACGAGCTGACTGACAAGAAATCTTACACGTGGCATCTTCCTAACCCTATGGGCACTACTGGGGTTTTCTGTGTGCAGATTTCCAGAGCAGGACTGTGGGGGAGGAAGGGGAGTCATGTTGTTCACTATTGCAGACTCAGAGCAAGTGTGTCAGACTTTTGCAAGCTCCCTAAGGACTCCAGGATGTGTGCCTGTAAGCTGCAGCCTTCATGGTTGTAGAACACAGTACAGATTCTGAAAGGAGGCCTAAGCCAGGAGGTAGCAGGGTGTAGGGGCCATGAGCACTGGTGGGGACATTCTCCTTCCCATGCCTAGCCCCTGTCTCACACACCATCTGATGCTGTTATCCTTATTGTTATTTCTCAGTGCATAGAATAGAACCCAGGGCTTCATGCAACCAGTCTTTGGCTAAGCCACATCCTCGACCCTTGTGGGTTTGCTTTTCTTCTTGAGACAGTCTTGCTATGTAGCTCAGGCTTACTTGAAACTCACTTCACAGTCTAGGTTGGCCTTGAACTGGAGAGCACCTTGCCCCCCTGCTTGGTGCCTTGTCAGGTGTCATGAAACAGGAGTCACTCACAAGTTTACAGGACAAGGTTAGTGTGTGTGAGTGTGCGTGTGTGAGTGAGCATGTGTGTGTGAGTGTGTGTTTGTGAGTGTGTGAGTGAGTGTGTGTAAAATGGGAGGTGGGTGACATGAAACCCCAGGGACTAGAGAGGAGGGTGGCGAATGGGATTCTGCAAGTGTAGCCCAATATTGGGCATTGGCTGCCCTCCCCAGAAGTGCTCAGTATGCTTCCTGGTTGGTTCTAAGAAACTGATGGGCACATTTGCTATTGCAGAGCTCGGTCCCGAGAGTCACCCATCACAGAGGTCTATAGACTTATCTCCTCGACACCTGGATGAACCTGGATTCTAGCCCATGGTGCCCCTTACCAACAATCCAGCATTTTTCACAGCCAGGGGCAGTCCCAGGAAGCCTGTGCCAATGTTGCTTTTCAACAGGTGGATAAAGATCTGTATAAACCTGTGGAGGGGAAGTGAGAGAAGAGGATACTGTGGGGGAAGGGAAGAGGGGAGGCAAGGGCAGGCGAAAGGAGGGGAGGGGAGGAGGAAGAAGAGAGGAAACCAGAAAGCAGCCTCTCAGCTTTCCCCAGCATTTCTGTGTGTGTGTGTGAGAGAGCATGTATGTGTGAATGAGTGTGTGTGAGTGTGTGTGTGAGTATGTGTGTAAGTGTGTGTGAGTGAGTGTGTGAGTGTGTGTGTGAGTGTGTGTAAGTGTATGAGTGTGAGTGTGTGTGAGTGAGTGTGTGTGAGTGTGTGTGTGTGTGTGTGTGTGTGTGTGTGTGTGTGTGTGTGTGTGTATGCGAGTACACTTGTTGGGAAGAGAGAACCAGCTCTGTGACTCTGGTGTGACTCTAGTGTGACTCTCAGCTCCAGGGTACTGTCCCGGAACATGTGATCCAGGGCTGGGGCCAACTCAGGAGGCTCTACAAACAGGAAGCTCTGAAGATGAAGCAAATAGAATTTGCCACCATTTGGAAGACTACTTGGGATTTATTCTCCCAAATAATAATGGCTGAGGCCTGCTACACTTCTAACGTTTAGAAAGACAGTGAAGAACTTAGTAACCACTGTTCCAATTCCATAGAATATTTATTGGCAGGTCATTTAATTTAACTTAAAAGTTTAAAGATATTTTTGCTTTGTTTTGTCTTTTGAGACAATCTTATGTAACTCAGGATGGTCTCAAATTTGCTATGTATCCCAGGATGACCTTGAACTCCTGATGTTCCTGCTTCCACCCCTGAAAGCTGGGATACTGCCATGCCTGCTTACTAGGTCATTAACTTACTGGAGAACATAGAGTGATTGTGTAGAATATATGAATTATTTGCTGATCCTCTTCATTCCTTCATACATTGATGGAACCAATATTCATTTGAATGAATACATACAGATCTCCACAAATGGATACACAGTGCAGACTCATGCTATGCCCTGGATAAAACACAGAGCTTAAAGGCCATTACTACTATGCATAGCACTATGAGTACTGAGTACTGTGTGCTCAGAGAGTGCTAGGTGCCAGGGTTCCGAGTCTTCGTCACACTTGTGTGGGCAGCTGCTGGCCAGGCTGGGAAGAATGGGGGAGTCAACAGCATGAGAACAGAGTCAAGGGTTACTACCAAACTTCCTTGGTGGAGCAAGCAGGGGCTGGATTAAACGGGTAGTGGCACCCCTTCCAGCTGGAAAGATGGGGTTCCTAGAGGAGGCCTCTGAAGAATGCCAAGCATCAGGTGGAGACCCCCTCTGCTGCCATAGGGCTTCCCTGGAAGAAGACAAAAGGTTTCACAAGCCACACAGTAAATCCGACAGATAGAGTGCTCACAGATAGCACTGGCCTCACTTGTACCTGACCTTCTGGAAACAATGAGGCATTATGGGAAACCATTGCATCTTGGGTAACAGCATGTTGCCTTAGGTCACAGGACCTTAGCACACATAGGCTGGAGGATATACTGAGACATTTAGAAAAGTAAGCTTTCTAATTTTTCTTTAAAAAACAATACATTGCTGTAAAGGAAGTGCCCGTGACCTATCCATGACAAATAAGCACATTTGTGGCCATTGGGTGGCCATTCCTATTTGTGTCTAAGTGCCCAGGGTTTTTACAAAAGTGCCTGGAGCACTTGCAGGGTCCTGAATAAGTTCCCTCATGAATGATGGATACTCTGTATTTCTTAGTGGCTTTGGAGTCCCTCCATATTATATATATGAGCTATGCTTGAAACTAGACAGTAACACTTATAAGAGGTTCAGAAGTTGCTGTTTGGCATGTGTGTGTGTGTGTGTGTGTGTACTGTTCAGTTCTCCATTTCTCTCTGTCTTCCCCACACCGCCCCTCCCTCTCTGGAACCCCGGGTCCTTGTGCATCCTGGGCAAGGTCTGTATCCCTGAGCTATATCTCGAGTTCATGTCATGTACTTTCAAAGACACACCAAATAAGTAGCTGTAAGTTTTACGTAAATGGCATTGTTAGGATTGGATATAAGATACCACCATTGTTTGTCAGGGTTGAGGCATTCCCATAATCCTCGCATTCAGAAAGCTGAAGCAGGAGAATTGCAAATTTGAGACCAGTCTGGATTCCAGAATGAAGCTTTGACTAGGGAAAAATCTATAAGTCTGAGTTTGGGGCAGTGAAAATGGAACACAGAGTAATCAGGTGATCCTTTGTTTACAGGAAGATCTATGTCTGTATGGGGAGATGGACTGGGATAGAGACAGGGCAGACAGAGGAGCATCCATCCTCCTGGTGTCAGGGGTGTGCTCTTTGTGTTCAGTAGCTCAGGCTGGGGACACCTGCTCTAGCTGGGTTCTTTGCATGAACTGGAAAACATAGTTTTCTCCCTAGACAACTCCTCAGAGCTACAGTCAACGCTCTTAGGTTCCAGAGCTTTGCTGTGTCAACAGGGAACGTGAGGAGGGCCTTAGGAGCTGGGCTTCAGATACATTTACCCTGGAATGGCGATGGGACCACTCACATTAGCGCATCAGCTTCCCTGCGAGGGCCCTTCTTTGGGGAGGTACTGCTGCTGCTTCTGCTGTTGCTGCTGCCTTTTGAGGAGGCTGTAGACCGACCGAACATATTCCGCTGACACTTGCCAACTTCTCTAAGCAGCGGCACATTCCCCATGATGGACAGGCAGCAGAGGTATAGCACTCAGCTGCCGCAGGCTCTCAGTGGGCTTTCATCAGGAGAAGCCATACAGCAGGTCTCAGGTTCTGGCTCCTGACTCCTGGGTATGCCTGGCCCTAGAGTATGTGAATCAGAGGACAGTGGTGGCTGGAGATGCTGGGGTTATAGGTGCCTCACCAGGCTCTTGGGCACCCAGGAAAGTGTCACAGATCCCTCCAGGACTACCTTAACATCTGTCAGGACTCACACAGACTTTCAGCCTCTCCCAGATCAGTCCTTGATGCTGTGGTCCACGGGGAACACTGACCAAGGAGGAGGAAGGTATCATTAGACCGGAAGTTCTGGTGCCTAGCTGTGGGCTCAGGCTCAGGGTTTGTTGCCTCTGGCAAGGAACAAGCCACAGCTACCTCACAATGGAGGCTACCCAGGATGCAGATGTCACCCAGACCAGCATCTCTAGCTGGAGGTAAACAATGGCTTGTGCCAGCTCAAATGCCAACCTCTCAGATCCTCTGCGCAGGAAGACTGTGTGGACCACCACTTAGTTATGAAGGGAGTGGAAATATACCTTTAAAAAGCCATTTGTGGGCTGGAGAGAGGATTTCATTGGTAAAGCACTTGCCAGACAAGCATGAGAACCTGAGTTCAGTCCCCAGGACCTATGTAAAAAAGCTGGGTTGGTGGTGCAGGCTTGTGATCCCAGGGCTAGGAAGTGAAGACTAGAGGAGTCTTAGGGCTCACTTGCCAGCCCGGTCTGCATGGGAAGCTTCAGGCCAGGGGGAGCTCTTGTCTAAACTAACCAAGCAACCAAGCAAGCAACCAACCAAATAAACAAACATTAAAAAGTTGGCTGAGGCATAATAGCCCACGTCTTTCACCCCAACTCTCCATAGGCAGAGACAGGCAGATCTCTGTGAGTTTGAGACCAGTCTAGTCTACACTGTGAGGTCCAGGCTAGCCAGGTCCACATAGTAGACCCTGTCTCAACAGCCACAATTCCCACCAGGATAGACTGAAATTCCTCTGGAACCATAAGCCAAAATAATGGTTTTCCACCATAGACTACTGTCAGTTGCTTTTTGTTTAGACAAGGAAAAGGTAACCAATGACACTCAGAAAGCTCCTGCCCAGGGGACAGCGAGCAGCAGTTTAAAGCAGGACGGAGGGAGCCTGGGGGAATTCTGAACATTTTTTTTTTAAATTCAATTATTTTTTTCTGTTTGTTAAAAGATGTACTTATTATTTGGGGGACATGCCGTGCTCTATGCTTGAGGTCAGAGGACAACTTGTGAGAGTCAGTTCTCTTCCTTCAGCATGTGGACCCCACAGTTCAAACTCAGATTGTTAAGTCTTGACAGCAAGTGCCTTTACCTTGTGAGCCATCTTGTCAACATTTATTTGATTTATTTATCTAGTGTGTGTGTGTGTGTGTGTGTGTGTGTGTGTGTGTGTATGTGTGTGTGTATGTGTGTGTTGCAGGGTATTTGATCACACTGTGAACCCTGAAAACCAAAACTCTTTCTAGTTGTTGTGTGGCTCAGTCCTCAGCAAATACCTTTAATCCCTCTGGCTGGAATACAGACATGCCCTTAGTACACACATTTAATCCCAAACAGTGAAGGTAAAGTTAGTTTGTAGAAGGAAGCACCCATGTTTGAAAGTGATGTCTAGTTGAGTGGCAGACAAAGTGAAGAGTCAGAGAAAGATTTAACAGAATAGGATACGCCCAACTTTCATGAGAACAGAGAGGAAAGGGGAAATATTTAAGGACCAGGGTAGAAAAAGAGAAGAGAGGGAGGGAAGGGGGCAGTTTTACCGGGACAGTTATAATGAGACAGATAGATATAGTGAGACAGAGAGATAACAAAGTAGACACAGGTGAAGACAGAATGAGCCAAAGAATGAGAAAGAGAAGATTAGAACAGTTTGGTAGAGTTAGATTGAGGCCAGGCAGAACAATTCAGGAGAAACTAGGAGAAGCCAGAATACGTCAATTAGCGTGGAGCTTGTAGAGGAGTTTGAGTCAGAACAGTTGAGTTGAACCAGCCAGGCAGAGATCAGAAAGAACAAGAAAGATGAGTTTATTCAGCAGTAAGCCTCAGTGGCTGAAAACATTCCAGGCCTAGATTATATGGAGGCTAGAAGCTTCCAGGAGTAGCCTAGGTTAGCAGATGGAGACAGTAAGTCTCAGACACAACAAATACTTCAGGAAAATAAAACTTACATTTTACAAGTGTGTGTGCGCACTCGTGGGTGCAGAGAGAGAGAGAGAGAGAGAGAGAGAGAGAGAGAGAGAGAGAGAGAGAGAGAGAGAGAGAGAAAGAGAGAGAGAGAAAGAGAGGTCAGCCTTGGTTATTTTCCTTGGTTGCTCTGCATCTTACTTTTAGAGACTAGGTCTCTTGTCTCTAATTCAACCCAGAGTTCATCAGTTCAGCTCTGCTGGCTGACCAATGAGCTCCTGACCAGGCATCCTCCTGTCTCTACCTCCCAGTGCTAGATCATAGGCATGCCACCCTGCCTGGATATTAATGTGGGTGCTGGGATCTGAACTCAAGCCTTCATGATTACACAGTAGACACTTTACCACTGAGTCCTGTCCTCATCCCCTCTGGATGCTATATTATTATTGTTATTCTTATGTTTGTTTGGTTTTGGTTTTTCGAGACAGGGTTTCTCTGTGTAGCCCTGGCTGTCCTGGAACTCACTTTGTAGACCAGGCTGGCCTCGAACTCAGAAATCCGCCTGCCTCTGCCTCCCAAGTGCTGGGATTAAAGGCATGTGCCACCACTGCCCGGTGCTATCACAACCTTGAGGAGCCACTTGTCCCATGGAACCTTTAATTCTGCCACAAAAGGCAACTGTGAGCCTTTTACTCCTCAGTGACAAAGGAAGTCTCTCTCTCTCTCTCTCTCTCTCTCTCTCTCTCTCTCTCTCTCTCTCACACACACACACACCCTCACCCCTAGCTGAGTAGCCCTGGCAGTTGATGGCTTCTGAGGGAGGAGAAGCCAGTTTTAAGGCTGTGACCTTAACAGAACGAACAGACCCGGACCCAGGAGTGTATGGTTGGCTCAAATTAGACTCAGTGGGTAGTGAAGAAGGAGGAGGAGGAGGAGAAGAAGAGAGAAAGATAGTGAGAGAGACAGAGAGAGAGACACACACAGAGACAGAGAGAGGGGGAGAAAGGGGGGAGAGGGAAAGAGGGAGAGGGAGAGGGAGAGGGAGACTGGGAGGAAGTGGAGTGTGAGGGTGGATACTTTAATGTTAACTTGACACAAGCTATAGTCATCTGAGAAGGGGAACCTTAGTTCCCCTTAGTTAAGAAAATGTCTCCATCAGATTGGGTTGTAGGCAAGCTTATAAAGCTTTTTAGTAATTGATGGGGAGGGCCCAGCCCATTTTGGGTAGTGCTATCCCTGGGCTGGTGGTGGTCCTGGATTCTTTAAGAAAGCAGGCTGAGCAAGCCATGTGTAGCAAGCCAGTAAGCAGCACCCCTCCATGGCCTCTGCATCAGCTCCTGCCTCCATGTTCTTATCCTGTTTGAGTTCCTGTTCGGGCTTCCTCTAACGAACCACTATGATGTGAAACTGTAAGTCAAATAAACCCTTTCCTCTCCAGCTTGCTTTTTGGCCGTGGTTTCTTGCAGCAATAAGACCCTAACTAAGTCTTGAGGGGAGAGGAGAATATGATCAAAATACATTGAATGCATGTGTGAAGTTCTCAAGGAATTAATACAAAAAAAATACTGAAAAAAAAAAAAGAATAGTCTGGCAGTGTCGTATGGTAGTTCTGTCGCTTCTGTTTTGAGGAACCAAAACACGCCCACTTCTGCTGTGGTAGCCGCAGTTGACATTCCCACCAGTGGTGAATAAGGGTTCCTCTTTCCTGTGGTCCCCTGTGAAGGAAGGAGTCCACGCTTGAGCAGGGTGTGGGAGGACACAATGAACACAGGGTCACAGGTCTCAAATGCTGTGCTCAGGTTACAGAAATGCAAAACTCAGATGGGGAAGAAGGTGGTAGCAATCACACACCAGAGTCAACACTCTTCTCAGGATTTCTGAGAGCCAGCAGGTGTCCCCCGCAGACAGCCACCAATACCATGTGGCAATTCTGCTTTTGGAAAAGATGGTGGTGATAATGTCTAGGGGAGAACATTTACCCTCATCACCTTGGGTCACTGTAACTAAGCACTTTTCAGTGTGCATTTGCAAGGCCGTGCAGTCTCCAGGACTTGTCCAGAACCTTCTTTTAGGATGGATGGATGTGGCAATGGGGGACAGAGGCAACCAGATCTTTGTGAGTTTGAGGCCAGCTTGATCTGCACAGGAAGTTTCAGGTTAGCCAGTGCTATAAAGCAAGACTCTTTCTCCAAAAGAGAAAAAAATATTTTTTTTAGAGCTAGTGAAATGGATGGGTCTGTGGGGAAAAAAAAAATGCCATCAAGCCTGTGACCTGGGTTCAATCCCTGGTACTCACAGAGAAGGAGTCTTTCTGTCTCTGTCTCTGTCTGTATCTCTCTCTGTCTCTGTCTCTCTGTCTCTGTCTCTTTGTCTCTCTCTCTCTCTCACACACACACACAGAGAAACACAGACACCATTACACAGTTGTATATGTACATAGACACACAAACACAACAAATACATATGAAACAATATAATTTTATGAAACTCCTTTTTCCTACCTTGCCCATTGACCCTCCTCTTTTATTTGCTCAAAGACCTTTCAGGCCTTGCAGAGCAGCAGGAAGCTGTGATGCTAAATGCCTGGGTTCTGCACCCTCTTGTCCCTATGTTGGTGTTCAGCAGACTAATATGTCTGAAAATGGCAATATATATGGACCTCAGGAACCATTCTCACTACAGTCATAAAGGTAACTCAAGAAAGGAAGGGTTTAAGTTGGTTCCCAGTTCGAGGGCACAAACCATCATGGTGGGGACAGCATGGTGCCAGAATGTGACTCACCCACAGTCAGGAAGCAGAGGGAGGGAGGGAGGGAGGGAGGGGGAGGGGGAGGGGGAGAGGGAGGGGGAGAGGGAGAGGGAGAGGGAGAGGAATGGCCACACTTAGCTTGTCTCTTCCTTTGTATTCAGTTCACAACCCAGCCCATGAGATGATCCTGCCCATATCTAAGTCTTTGTTTCTCAGAGAACCCTCTCTGGAAGCACAGCTCACCTGTGGGTGTGTCTTCAAGGTGATTTTCTATACTCTCTGATTCAACAGAAAGCCCAAAGAAGTCAAAGAGAGATGATCTGGGTGTGGTAGCCATCCCAGGCCTGGGAGGCAGGAGGCACCCAAGGATAGCCTCAGCTATACAAGGCAGCTAGGCCTCAGAGGAGGAAGGGGAAGAGGAAGAGGAGGAGGAGGAGGAAGAATTCTTTAATGGAGACAGGGGAAAGGTATGTATACATTCTAGTATATGTCTCAATAAATAGACAATAATAACATCTTATCACTCAGCTATGCTAACCGGCAGTTTTAGATGATGCAGATAATTGCTAATGAGCCCTAGCTTGCACCTGCCCCTTACGTCAGTGATTCTCATTTTCTGTACTCAGAAGATCTCAGCAATAAGATTAGGGGCTAGAGAGATGGCTCCATGACTAAGATTGCTTGGTGCTCTTACAGAGGCCCTGAGTTCATACACAGCCACCCGTAACTCCAGCTCCAGGAGACTCTCTGTGGCCTTTGAGGGATCCGTGCATATAACACACACGGCGCGCACACACCACAAATAAAAACAAATCTTTAAAAAAAAGATTAACTCAATTATCTTATACAATAGGGGCTTGTCTGTGGAGACCAAGTGCGAGCAGGGGGAGGAAGACCACTCTTCTGGGGCTCCGTTAGGTCTGTCACAGAGTCAAGGATGGGGATGATAGATGGCCCATCCCTGGAAAGGCAGACTGCTGAGCACTGCCCAGGCTTGGAGTCTCATCTCCCAGCAGGGACTCTGAAGGGTTTGGGGTTTCCATGTGGACAGCCAACCCTGCCCCCGTCTGAGTGGGAATGTGGAAATACCTCACAGAGGTTCAATGTGTGGAAAGTAAGACACAGAAGAAGCAGACCAGGCCTCGGGAATTGGGATGATCCCAAATGTCCCCTCTACATATTCTGAACGTCACACAAATATGGAAGGGTGGGGACACACAGGAGCCGGTTCAATCAGGCAGGTGTCATTTGCTAAGCTGACCTCTTTCCCAGTGGCACAATTAACCGTCAACTAAACAGAATCTAGAGCCGCCCAGGAGGCAAGCGTGTGGGCAAGCCTGTGACCAGACTAGGGTAATGATGTGGGCGGCACCATTCCAGTGTGCTGGGGTCCTGGGCTAAATGAAAAGAGAGAGAACTGAGAGTGTTGGCGATTCTGTTTCTTGACTGTGTCTGTCATGTGACAGGCTGCCTGGGTGCCATTCTCCATCAGCATGGACTGGAGCCTCAAACTGTGAGCCAAGGCACAGCTTTCCTGCTTCAAGTCGCCTCTCTCACAGCAATGAGATAGGTAACAGCAAGTGCCTGAGAGAGAGTCACCAGAACCTATGAAACCGCACACCAAAGGGACGGAAACTACATGTGTATTCTGTTCCTCCCTCTGTGGCTCATGGGCACTAGCTCACATTGGTCATCTTGGTCCCATCTTCTTGGCACACACACACACACACACACACACACACACACAGTACACAGTGCTGGAGATGAGACCCAGAGTCTCAGGTAACCAAGCACATGCCCTGTCATTGAGCTACAGCCATGACTCTCATGTACACAGTTCTTATGATCTGGTCAACTTTACTGCGGACGTTGTCCATATGGCTTCACACGTGTGTCTAGAAACAGGCTGGTTGATCTTGGTGTGGCATTCGATCATGATGAGTCGTTTCTATTCCATATGGTCCCCTATCCTCCAGGAGACTGGGCACGATGTCACACACTCCATTTCACTTGGTGTTCTCAGATCCATGATGTGGAAAGCAGGGCTGGAGAGATTCCCCAGTGGTTAAGAGTGCTTGCTGAGGAACTAAGTGTTTTACAACTGCCTGTAACTCCAGCTCCAGGGGACTTAACATTCTCTCTGGTGCACACACATGCACACACACACACTTTAAAGAAAAATCAGCTCCACAAAGCAGAAAGAGAAGGCAGTCTCAGGGTGGAAGCCATCATCGAATTTCCATTTGTAACACTTTTACTGTTGACCATGGCAAGTTACAAGGTCAAGACTCAGGAGATGACCCGTAGACTCTACTGTTGGGTACACAAAGCTACAATGTTATATAAGCTCTTGTTTTTATAACACCTTTACCCAAACTATTATATAAGAGCCCTGTATTATGCTTGGTGCCCGACAGGTAACAGAAGATGTTCATTGCAAGAATTCAGAAGTAAAAAAACGACTCCAATGATGTCTCTGTCTGCTGCCCCTGGCCCATAGGCATGACCCTATGTTTTTCTTGTTCACTGCTGGATTTCTGAGTTGGGCTAAGACTTAGTGGTTTAGAAAGTTCAACACACTTATCTGTAACATAGATGGTGACATTTTATCTGAGCATTGTGACTGGCCCTGGCCCCCTCCATCTTGATGCTGCCTTGAGCACAGTGTTCCCCATCATGGTCAGGAAAAGGAAATAACCAAAGCCTCAGCGGGCAGAGACTACCTTCTGCCAAAAGCTGGCTATTGCTGCCGCCTAGTGGTTGCTTTTTGCATAGCTCCACTCAAGGCAGGAAATTAGCAGATAAATGACAAAAACAAGATGGCGGTTTCCACAGGTGAGGTCTCCACAGTGTGGAAAACTAGAGAACGACCAACATTTCTTTTGTTTTTAATGACCATCTATCTACACCTTGTATGCGGTGTAGATGGCCCCCATCTCCTTTGCGCGCGCGCGCACACACACACGGTACTGGGGATATGCTACACCTGTTTTTTGTTTTGTTTTGTTTTTTCCTGTCTTGGACCAGAGAAAAGGCAAAGTGAAAAAATTCATAGACAACATAAGTCACCGTGGGCGAGGAGAGGCTCTGTCACTGAATAAACATGGTGGAGTTGGACAGGGCGGGAGAGTTCCCGGACTTGATCAGCTCATCCAGGGCCTGGTAGGTCCCCACCACAAAGCCCATGAAGCCCAGGATGCTGATGAGGGCATCCTTGGTGACGGTCAGGGGGCTAATGCCCTCTCCATAGTAGGTGACCACCTCCAGCAGGGGCGGGATGATGAGGGCCAGGGCGCTGCTGCTCACAGAGCCCACCAGGGAGAGGACCAGGTCCAGGCGTGGGATGAGGATGGCCAGCATGCCTGTGGGAGATGAAGGGAGACAGATGGAGAGTCCTAGGTTTACTTTAAAGGCTGTTATTGAAGTCGTCTTTAAGAGAAACCAAACCTCCCTCAGAAATTCAGCTTTGCACATAAAAATTGAGGGCTGCGGATGTAGCTCAGTTGGTAGAATGCCTGCCCAGAATGTGTGAAGCCCTGATTCTATCCCCGGCACCATGAAAACTGGGCACAGCAACATACACCTATAACCCCAGCGACTTGGAGGTGCAGCCTGGAGCATCCAGAGCTCAAGGATTTTTTTGGCTGCATAGTCTAGTTTGAGGCTAACCTGCGATATGTGAGACTGTATAAAAAGGAAATAAATAAACGTAGAGAAAGAAAGGAAGAAAGAAAGAAAAAAGGAAGGAAGGAAAGAAAGAAGGAAGGAAAGGAAGGAAGGAAGAAAGAAAGAAAGAAAGAAAGAAAGAAAGAAAGAAAGAAAGAAAGAGGGGAGGAGGGAGGAAAAGAGAGAGACAGAGACAGAGACAGAGAGAAGGCAGGGCATAGTAAAAGAAGAGGGCTGACTCCTGCAAGTTGTCTTCTGACCTATACACATGTGTCAACATGTACATATGAATAACAAACAAACAAATGTAAAAAAATAAATAAAAAAGAAAGAAAAGAGAAAGCGAAGTGTTCCCAGGGCGCCAGTCCTCTCCAGGAGGGCTCACTCGTGGTTGGTGTTGCCCATTCCTGTTGTTCAGCTCTGCCCTGACAGGGCAAGGCAATGCAGAGGTTCCTTCATCTTCTATTTTTGCGGAGGCCATTTTGGGTTTAACTAGACTTTGATCTCTTTGATGGAGAATTCCACGAAAAGTCACTCAATTCTATTCTGGGAACCTGAGGCCAGGATGTCTCGGTTTATTTATCTTAGTTTCTGTTAAATTGCCTGTTTGTGCAAACCCCAGCCTCAACCTCCTTGTCCCGCTTCAGCTGCTGTGTAAGACACCAGGATGTAGATTTTGCCTATAAGCCACTTGCTCTAAATGTTTGAGGCTACACTTGAGTCCCCAAATACCTGAGTATAGTCCCAGCCTGCTGGAATAAAGACTTTCACCTGGCTATAAATGGTGGTCATCTTTGGAGGGTTCCTCACAACAGTTTGTGTTCCTATTGTGTTGTTGGCGGGGTTCTCTAACCCCTTAGGTTCAGTACTTGGGGTTCTGGAGATGGAGAGACTAAGACAACCCAGTGTTCATTTGTGAGCTACAGCTAGGAGATCCAAAGGGGTAGCTCTCTATAACCAGGGAATGAAGGAACCAGATTTGCCCCATATGGGGTCTCAGCAAAACCCACCAACCCCCAAGCCCAAAGGGAGTGGGAGTTTCAGATGGTCCCTTAATTCCAACGACAACGGCTGGCTTCCTTGTAGCTGACCTTGCTGATGGGGATTAGAGAGGCTGTGTTTCCAGAATGCCCTATTTAGTCAGCAAAACCGGTTTGGATCATGTTTTTTGCTTAACCACTGTTTAGATATCAATAGCTTTGAATGATCTTTTGCTATTATTATTTCACGCATATATGCATGTTCTGAACGCTCTCCACATCAAATGCTTTCTGCCTGTATTTTCATTTTCCAACCTTTGACAATGTCCTGTGGGTATATACTATATGTTGATTGTGTCCCTTCCACTGCCTTCTCTCACCCCCACCCCTGTCCTTCATGTCTAAATAACCGGCAGGATTTAATTAGAGTTGCCTACATAACATTGGTGGGGGTTTCGGGGAAGGGGAGCCTTGTTTATAATGTTGGCCTAAATGTATACAAAATCATGAGGGACAGACAGCACCTGTTGTTTGAGCTTTTTCGCTGGCTCCCCTCCTTCAATGTCAGCCTTGGACGTGAAAGGTGCTGGCTCTGGAATTTGGTGGCTTGGGTTCGAATTCTGGTTATGTTTTTTCATTATCATTATTTTTTTTAAAGTTTAATTACATTTACTTATTGAGCATATGTGTGCGTGCGGAGTATGTGTCTCAGCACATATGTAGAAGTCTGAGGGAAACCTGCCATGTGAGTTCTGGGACTAAACTCAGGTTGTAAGCCTTGGCAGCAAGTGTCCTTCCTAACTGAGCCATCTCATTGGCCCTTGGTTACTACTGCTGCTGCTATTGAGATAGTGCCCCACGTAGCTCAGGCTGGCTTCAAAGTTGCTATGCAACCAAGAGAGTGACCTTGAACTTCTAGTCCTCCCGCCTGTACCTCCTGAGTGCTGGGATCACAAGTGTGCATCACCGTTCTCTACCTCTGAGGTACTGGAGATTGAAGCAAAGGCTTCATGCATGCCAGAAAAATGCTCTACCAACTGAGCGACACCCTCAGCTCCAGTGCTCACTGGTCAATTATTTGGCAGTGTCCTGCTTCCTTAGCATTCTCACAAGGGCTGAATAAAATGCCAAGAAATACAGCCTAGGACGAGTTTACCGCAGTGCCCCACAGTTTCTCTATCATGTGATTGTTATTTATTACACTGGGTATCAGTGAATCTGTCCTTAGACTGGGCATCTGCATACCTTTCTAATCAGGGAACGTGCAAGAATGGTCTAAATAGAGGTTGGGAGATTGGCTCAGTTAGCCAAGTGTCCTGGCAAGCACAAGGACCTGAGTTTGATTTCTAGAACTTAAAAAAGAATGAGGCATGGTGGGGTACACTTGTAACCCCAGCATTGGGGAGGCAGAGTCAGGAGGCTGATCTCTGGAGGTAGCCTCGCCTAACTGCTGAGTTCTCGGCTAATGAGAGACCATATTAAAAAGAAAAAAGGTGATGGTGCCTGAAGAATGTCACCTAAGTTGTTCTCTGGTTTCTACATGGATGCACATCTCTGAGTGAATACACCAGATACAGATACAGACACAGACACAGACAGACAGATAGACAGACAGACAGACAGACACACACACACAGAGAGAGTCTCTGTCTCTGACTGTGTCTGCCTGCCTGCCTGCCTGTCTGTCTGTCTGTCTGTCTCTTCCCCAGAAATGGTCCAGAGACTCCCGGCCTCTGTTCTACTCACATGTGAGGCAGACCAGGGCAAGCCGGATAGACAGGTCCACGGGCAGTGCCCAGCGTTTTGACACCTGAGAGACAGCAAGGGGGATGATGATTTCCGCAGGGACGTAGAACTGCAGGGCATAGGTACACAGGATACCGACGACATACAGGAGCTTGACTGATTGGTACAGCCTGCAAGACACACAGCCATGTTCTCCATGGCCCAACACTTCCACGCCTGACCTCCTGGGGGCAGCAGACTCTGATGTTGGGACAATCCCTTGGGTCTTTGTTTCCTTATCTGAAAATGAAGGTGTGGTGCCTTCTCTGAGTGCAGAGGCATCTCACCAGTGTAGAGGGAAGAGAAGCATCAGGGATTCAGGCTCTGGTGCTTTTCAGGGCAGGCCTGAGGACAGACGTGGAGACTACGTACTTCTCCCAGAAACCCTTGGCTGGTAAGGGGCCAGGGTCCTAAGTGGAGGGTCTAAAGTCCTGTGTGACTAGAGTTCATAGGAATTGTTCGTGTCCCCTAAATCCTAAGTACATCAGGAGCCCTCAACACATGTCCCATCTAGTTGAGAGGACTGCGGAATCTCTGATAATGGAGAGGGAAAGACATTATCAGTGGGATTGTGTGAGGGGATGAAAGAAGAAACAGGGTCGTGAGTGGGCTTGAAGCTGAGGCCCAGATAAAGGGTGAGGTTTCAAGGGAGCTGAACTTGTGTGTGTATATGTACATGCTTGTGTGTATGTGAATGCCTGTGCGTGCATGTGTGTTGCATGCATGTGTGCATGTGCATGCATGTGAGTGTCTATGCATGCTATGCATGTATATGTGCATGTGTGCATATGCATTGCACGTGTGTGCACATGTGTATGCATGTGTATGTGCATGTACATGTGTGTTGCATGCATGCATATATGTGTATGTTGTATGTGAGCATGTTTATGTGTATTCCACATGCATGTAGAGGCCAGAGGTTGATATCAGTGTCTCCTTCAGTTACTCTGCACTTTTTTTTTTGAGACAAGGTCTCTCACTGAACCTGGAACTCACTAATTCAGACTGACCGGCTAGGCAGTGAACCTCAGGGGTACTCCTGTCTCTACCTTCCCACTGTTAGCATTACAGGCACATGCCTGGCTTTCTGTGGGGGTGTTGAGATCAGACTAAAAGTACTCACACGTGTGTGTCAACTTCTCTTACCCACTGAACCATCTCAAAGCTCTGTTTGATGTTTTCAATGCTAGATCCCCTGGTTTGGGGGACCCCAGCAGCAGCAGAGCCTGGGAATGGGAACCAAAGGGTTCAACCCACAGATAGAAGCCCTTTGTCCTCGTCTAGAACTCCCGTGCTCTCCCCTAGGTGACCAAGGATTCTTGTTTCTGTCCTTTCCTCTTAGTTATGCCCCCTTTGCACTGAGATACCCGACTCAGCCTGGAAGCAGCTCTTGACGGGATCTCTGTAGTCCAAGGGACCAATGGTGGCTCCATCTCTCCCAGAGGGAATGTCTCTATGCCTGGTTTCCTTGCTCCAACAGGGAAAGGAAGAGAGCTACACAGTTCTATACATCTCTCAATCCCTACCACCCAAGAGCCATGAAGGTACCAGCAGTTGGGCAGGTTAAGAGTGATGCTGGCTTTGATGTCATCTCCAAACCGCAGGTAGCCCAGAGCCCCGATAGCAATGTACAGGGTGGTGATGATGGACATCCCCAAAGACAGAATGGTTGGGAAGCCGCGGGCATCCTTCATCTTGTTTTCCAGAGGCAGGACCTGCAGGAGCATCCCACTGTAAGGAAGAGGATAACAACAGCAACAACAATAACAGTAACAACCAGGAGCATAAAGAAGAGAAAGCCTTGCTGCCTCTGGAATGTGCCCAAATGAATCAAAAGAAGGGACCTTAAAAGACATTTGTACGTTCTTGTTCATGTCACCATCATTCATGATCAAGAGGTGGGAGGCAGACAAACATCATAAAATGGGTAAACAAAATGTGGTACATACCTGAAATGGAATATTATACAGCCTTTAAAAAGAAGGAAATTCTGGGGCTGGAGAGGTAGCTCAGCAGTTAAGAGCCCTGATGGTTGTTCTTGTAGAAGACTCTGATTCAGTTCCCACCACCCACACCAGGCAGCTCACAACTACCTGTAACTCCAGCTCCAGGTGACTCAGCACGCTCCTCTGACCTCTTCAGGCACCAGACACACAGGCAAAAGACAGAGCATAAAAATAAATACATCTGTTTTAAGGAGAGTCTGACACACATTGCAGTGCCTGTTGAGGCCAGAAGAGGGCGGTAGATCTCCTGGAGCTTGAGTTACAACTTGATAACCCTGGTTCTCCATAAGAGCAGCCAGCGCTCCTAACTGCAGAGCCATCTTTGTGCTTTGGACACACTAGTCATTTGAACAGAGGGAGGATACATCTCACTGTGACTTGGATTTGTGTTTCCCCAATGGGTAATGAGAAGGTGCATATTTTTCATGTATTTGTTGGCCATTTGTAGTTCTTCTCGAAGTCTCCATTGGGGTCATTCACCTATTTGACAGCTGGATTACTTTGCTGTTGTCTGCAGGGTTCCTTATACACCCTGGTGTCAGCCCTGTCAGGTGATCATGTGGCTCCTGTCCTGAAGGCCACCTCTCCCACGTTTTTCCTTCGCTGTCCAGATGCTCTTTAGTTAGATGCAACCCCATTTGTCGGTTTACTTCTGTCCTGTGTGTCTTTGGAGTTCTATCCAGGGAATCATTTCCTGGACTCCCACTGTGTTTGACTTATTCCACCCCCCCCAATATTCCCTTCTAGAAGTTTTAGAGTTTTGAGTCTTCCATTAATGTCTCTGATCCACTTGAGTTGATTTTTTAGAAAGATTCTTAAAATTACATTTATTTATATGTGTGTGTGTGTGTGTGTGTGTGTGTGTGTGTGTGTGTGCAGAGGTCAAAGGACAGACTAGTGTGGGTTGGTTTTCTCCTCCTGCCATGTGAGTCTCAGGGGATTGAATTTAGGTCAGCAGGCTTGGAAGCAAGCACCTTTGCTGGGCCTTGGGTTGATTTTTATGCAATGTGAAGTCCCTCCTTGTTCCCCCAACCCGGGATAAACGTTATAATGTTGAGTGTCAGGATGCTTTTCTTCCTGTCTCTATGAGTTTAAACTCAAGGGAGGTCCCAATTCTGGAATGACTCAGTGGTTGATGGAAAACAATTCTTTTTTTTTTTAGCGGGGGACGTGAAGAGGAACCCTTGAAGGACAGATAGTGTTGCAGGAACCCCACTTTCCTGTTTCTCTGTCTCTGCCAGGCCACATCCCCAAAGGCAGGTCCCAGCCACAGAGCCACAGTCTGGTGTACTAGTGACACAGAGATTTTACCCACATCTGAAGTAGCTGAGAACCAACTGGGAAAGGGAACTCTGGGGAACCCCAAGGGTGAGTGGGATTAGCCGGGCGTGGTGGCGCACGCCTTTAATCCCAGCACTGGGAAGGCAGAGGCAGGTGGATTTCTGAGTTCGAGGCCAGCCTGGTCTACAGAGTGAGTTCCAGGACAGCCAGGGCTATACAGAGAAACCCTGTCTCGAAAAACCAAAAAAAAAAAAAAAGAGTGAGTGGGATTCAGGATTGACTTCACAACTTATGGTGCCTTGTGCAAAGTCAGGATGTAGTGCCCTTGGGCAAAAATTAAGAATTCTGAGATGGCGTGGGTAGAATGTGGGGGGTGTGATGCTTTTAAAGATTGGCCCTGTGAGGGTGAACAGGTTGTGCACCCACCAAGCCTGGCCTGGGGAAAAATAGCTGGTGCTTATTTTGTCCCCCTGCCCTATTATGTGGTGTGTGTGTGTGTGTGTGTGTGTGTGTGTGTGTATGTTTAAGCCATTGAGAAACACATGGAAGTCACAAGAAGCATAGGAAGACAGAAGCCAGGCTTTCTGCTCAGAGGATAATCAAGAGGAGACTGGCTAGAAGCTGTTGAACTCAGATAAAGAAGTAATAATAAAAGATTTGCACAGACTGGGCATGGTGGCACACACCCAGCTTGGGGAGGTAGAGGCAAGAGGATTGCCATCACTACAAGACCAGTCAGGAAAACTGCAAAAACCATGCCACCCCCCCACCCTCAAGATCTGAATACCTCCACCAAAGAAGACATGCAAATGCCAACTAAACATCGTAAAGAAAGGCCAGCTCGGTGGCTCAGCGGGGCAAGCACTTGCCCACGCAAGCTGGATGTGGTGACATACATTTGTAATCCTGGCACTACTAAGGTAAGGTGGGAGACAGAATCAGGAGAATTGACATGGGGCAGCTAGCCTGAGGGCCTAAGAGCAGTCAAAACAGCCAAAGAGACTACCTCAAGAAGGTGAAGGAGAGAACTGGCTCCTGACCTCGGCAGGCACACTTTTGCTCTCCCACACACGCTACTAATAATTAATAAAAAAAAAAACAATTAAAGATGCATAAAAGTATACGTGGTACTCATAACCAATTATCACTAGCTGTAAAATGCAAATTAAAACATAATCAAATACCACTAAACACCTATCAGAATGGTTAGATTAAAAATATCTTGGGGCAGGGCTGGTGAGATGGCTCAGAGGTTAAGAGCACTGACTGCTCTTCCAAAGGTCCTGAATTCAAATCCCAGCAACCACATGGTGGCTCACAACCATCCATTACAAAAATCTGATGCCCTCTTCTGGAGTGTCTGAAGACAGCTACAGTGCACTCACATATAATAAACAAACAAACAAACAAACAAATCTTCAAAAAATATCTTGGGGCTGGGGCACGGTTCAATTACGCATGCTTAGCCTATATGAGGTCCTAGGTCCAATTCCCTGCATGTTCTGAACTGACAATTCAAACAAGCACTAACCCAGATACAGAAGGGAGGGAATGCTTACACGTTCTGGTCTTGTGAAAAGTGCCAGTCAAGGCTGGGAGTGGAGTTCAGTGGTAGGATCATTTGCCTAAAGGGCTGGACTCTGGTTTCAGTCCCCCAGCACTCAGAGCAATGACAAACAATATCCAGACAGAATGACTGTCATTCTGAAAACCATTGGATAGTTCCTTATAAACACCTATAAATATGAGGCCCAGAAGCCTCTTCCTAGGGAAAAAAGTTAAATCCACAGAGATCTGTATACAAGTGCTTAGAGTAAGTAGCTGTTAAAGACTAGAGACAATTCAGGGACTCTTCAGTGGGTGAGCTGATGGGGGGGGGGCCTGAGTGGCTGTTCTGCAGCGAGCTGAGCTTGGGATGCAGGATTAGAGTGATGTCATTGGGCTGAGAAGATGCTCATCTTGATGATATTGTTGTGTGTTCTTCACTTCAATATCAGAGGAAAGAAATTGCCTCTTTTTTTTTTCTTTTCTTTTCTTTTTTTGAGACAGGGTCTCAGGTAGTTCAGACTAGCTGTGACTATGCTGTGGAGCTGAGGGTGACCTTGAACTCCTGATTCTCCCACTTCCCCCTCCTGAGGGCTGGGATTACAGGCTTGCTTCATCAAATCAGTTAATGGGGTGCTGAGGATGGAACTTAGGTCTTTGTATATGCTGGGTGAGCACTCTACCAACTGAGCTATATCCCCAGCTCATAATTCATTGTAAATGCACAGCTCTTTTCCATTTAAAACACCCGTATCTTGCCAGGCAGTGGTAACATACACCTTTAGTTCCAGTAGTTGGGAGACAGAGGCAGGGGCAGGCAGATCTCTGGGCTGGAGGCTAGCCTGGTGAATATAGAGAGTTCCAGGATAGCCAGGATTACACAGAGAAACTCTGTTTCAAAAAAACAACCCCTACCCCCAAACAAGCAAACCACCACTACAATAAAACCAAAACCAAACAAACAACCCCTTCCAGACCCTCACCTATATTGTTTATGAAGTCTTTTCACTGAATTATGTACAACCACTAGTCTTGATTTTACAAAGGTTAGGAACCTCATATTGCTAGGAAGATAAACATGAAAGAGACACATTTGAGACAAAATAGCCTCTCGATTGCCTCTCTGTTGTAACCTACTCTTTGTTTGCTGGAGACAAGTCATCCAAGTGAGAGCAGAGGTTGCTTTTATCCCATGTGTAATTCCCACAGACCTGAGCCAATGGCCAAGAGCACACAGAAAGTCTGAGCTCATAGCTCTTTCCCAGAGGCCGGTTCACAGGCCCCAGGAAAGGCCACCTTCATTCAAACCTTACCACACCGATGCTTTCAAATGAAAAAATGGCTGTTCCAAAGAAGAGCGGGTAGGTCTTCCAGCTTGCTACCAGTGGCAACTGGCTGGCATCTGGAATTTCCTACAGGGGAGAAAAATACGTGATTGTCACTCTGTGGGCATGCTCGAGCTCCTCCGAGCAGGAGGGACTCTGGGAGGAGAGCTGGATTTGAGAAAATGGAATGCCAAAAAGTTCAGCAAGCCTTTTAGAATGAGGTAAAACTGATAAATATTGACTTTAACAGTGCACAGTACCAAAGAGCCAGAGGGCAGGAACATGCAGGCATTGTCAAAGCACCGAAGGTCAGTTTCTCATAAAGGGAGCAGGTTTACCAGAAGTCTCTAAAAGAACACTATCTATAGCATATATACACAGTGGTGGCACAGGCTTGTGCCACCTAGCAGCACCCAAGAACATTATGAATGAATAGTGGGCATGAGTGTTAGAAGTCCTTGTGCGTGCGTGCGTGTGTGTTTGTGTGTGTGTGTGCACGCGCATGCGTGTGTACAGGTGTAAGTGTACATATCTGGGTGCATGTGGAGGCCAGATGTCAATTTAAGTGTCTTTAATTATCCCTCTCTGCTTTATTTTTTGTTAGCGTCTCTCACTAAACCGGATCCTATCAACTTGACTAGACTGACAGGAATCACCCTATCTCTGCTCTGCTCACTCTAATTCCCCCACCCCAGTGCTGGAATTATAAGCATGTGCCACAGCACAGGTACTGGCAAACGGTTTACTAATGGAGTTGCCTCCCCAACTCCACAGACAGAGCCTTTTTAAGAGCTGAATTTGGTATTAAAAAGTGTCATTTGGAGACATAGCAGGAAGGAGATAGCTCAAAAGAGGAGACAGTACAAAGAGGGGAGGTTACAGCAAGATGGGGAGATGGGTCCTAGGCTCAAGGGTGAGGAACAAACCCACCCATTTAGGACTTGGCCCCTGCTGTCTATTATTGATACAAGGGTCCTGTGTCCTGGGGAGTCAGTGGGTGGTGTGTGCCCACCTGGATGATGTACTGGGCAATGATGACCAGGCTGACCAGCATGCTGATGTTGGCCAGCAGGGAGAAGATGGTGAGGACACGCAGGTTCCTGACGAACACCAGAAGCCCCAGAACGGGCAGGAAGGAGAGCATGTAGAGTCGAGAGTCCATGGTGGGCGTCAGAACTACCGTCTCGTTCTTGTGGCAGCTGATGGTTGTGCTGTTAACAGCTTCTACTACCTGAGGAAGGAATGGGAAAAGATGAGGTGGAAAAAAACATCCGGGCGCATGGTGGATCTAGGGCTTTCCCCAGAACCAGACTCTCTTACAAAGAGTCGGGGGAGCTCGAGCAAGTACAGGGTACTTGAGAACTTCTTTTTGGTTTTAATTTTTAAAGACATTTAAATTATATATGCACACACACAAACATGTATGTGTGTGTGTGTGTGTGCATATGTGCTCACATGACCCACATGAGGCAGTCAGAAGAAAACTTAGAGGAGTTGGTTCTCTTCTTCCACTGTGTGGGCCCTGGGGCTGGAACTCAGGTCATCGGGCTTGGCTGTCAGTGCCATCTCTCCAGCCCATGAAATGCCTTATTCTAAATGCTCTTCACCAGACTTCCTCAAAGGAGGCTACCAATGCAGTGAATTCAGCGATGTATAACTGCATTTATAGTGGGGTCTGCTGCCTTGGCTCCCGGCATCCATTCTTCTGGATTGATTATTCGTAGTGAATTCTTTTTTTTTTTTTTTTTTTTTTGTTGCTAAATGCAGCTTTGGGGAAACTGAAGATTACAGAGCTGGAGGGCTGGCCTGTGAGTCAGGCTCTGCGATCAGAAAGACAGGCCAAGTGACACAAAGACCAACTAAAACTGGTGAAAGTGACCCTGACAGTGAGGTCCCAAGGGGTGACTCACTCACTCTACTGTTTACACACAGACGTACACACACAGACACACACAAATACACAGACACACACAGATACACAGACACACACAGATACACAGACACAGACACACACACAGACACACAGACACACACACACACACAGAGACTGCTCTGGCCTTTTCGGACACCACCTTTTAGCTTTCTCTTCCATTTTATAAGTCAGCTTCCATCATTCCAGTACATTTATTTTCCACCCTAAAATTTTCCCAGAGTTCCTTTCTTTCACTTATAACCCCTAAGTTCCATCAGTTATTGCAGTGTAACTGGCCTAGAGAGTTGTTACCTCTTTTTAAAAACAAAAATATTAGATTATTTACATTATCATTTTGTGTGTATGAGTGTTTTGCATGTTTGTGTTCCATGTGTACGTCTGGTGCCTGGTGAGGTCAGAAGTCAGTCCCCAGGGACTGGAATTAACAGACACAGACAGCTATCGAGCTGTCATGTGAGTGGTGGGAATGAAACCTAGGTCCTCTGCAGGAGCATCAAGCGCTCTCAACCAACTAAGCACCTCTCCAGCCCCCGTTATTCTTTCTTTGGCTGAATTAGTACTGGCATTTAGAATGTCAGTGCTCTCTCTCTCTCTCTCTCTCTCTCTCTCTCTCTCTTCCTCTCTTCCTCTCTCTCTCTCTTTCCCCCACCCCTCCCCCTCCCCCTCTCCCTCCCCCCCTCTGTGTATTGGAACACTTACAGAACACTGGACATCCTTGACCCCTACTTAGTGAAAGCTGTTAACGCCCCCAAACATGCTGTAAACAAGACTCCAATGGTGGTAAGTTTTAATTGTCAACTTGATACAATCTAGAATCACCTGGGAAGAATTTTAATGAAGAATTGT